>NW_015509913.1:2374-3848 GCF_001515645.1 Sinocyclocheilus grahami
AACCTAGATATTTTAGGCAATATAGAAATCCTGGCCAGGACGCATACTGGGAAAATGGCACATATGGTCACCCTATTTAATGACAACAAGTTAATATGCAGTCAAAGTTTACAAATGTAGGACATTTAATTGGAGTCATTTCGAGTTTAATGGACTCGAACCAGCATCCCTGGGAGCAGTATGGCCCAGATATGTCTAGATCATATGAGCGAAACCACTGCACCAGAGATCCGAAAAGCTGCACATAAATCTTTTAATGGATGTGACATGGTTTAAGTTGTGGACCGGTAAGCCAAAGGTTGTGGGTTCAAACCCCAGAAAGTGCGATTAAGGAGCTCAATTCCGGATGAATGTAGTAAAATATGTACCGCGAGTCACTTTGGATAAGAACGTGTCTGTTAAATGAATAATGTTCTTGTCATGTGAAGTATTGACTCATGAGGGCTTTGTTTGACTTTGTACATATATCATGTGTAAGCCGTGCAGTTTGTCTTTTACTAATTTTCATGTATCATCTTTCTTCTCAGTCTATCCAGACCGCTGCAATATCAGCCTAGCGGCTGTGGGGGACACTCAGAAACACAGTGATCGCATTGCATTCTGGGACGATGTGTATGGCTTCAAGATGAGGTGTATGAAGAAGGCTGTGATACCAGAGGCAGTAGTGGAGATGTTGAAGCCTGAGACGGTCATTTCAGAGCCTGCAGTGGTTAAGGTGAGAGGAGAGACCGTAGTAGGGTTTTTCTAGAAAGGTCTGAAGGGAATTATCAGTGAACTGATTAGTTAATTCTGATTGTCCCCTTGGGGAGCGATGGCGTGTGCCATCTATCAAGATTCCAGTCTTTTGTGCTTGTGATGTTCCTCAAATCGAATTGGATAAAACCACGGTAAATGTAAATGAATATTTATTTAAAATAATTTCACAGTACAGTAGTCTAGATGAGTAGGGCTCCATACACTATTCTTCAAAAGTTTGGGATCTGTTAAAAAAAATTAAAATTAATACTTTTATTCACAAGGAAGCATTAAATTGTGACATTAAATACATTTATTATTTCTATTTAAAACAAATGCTGTTCTTTTGAACTTTCTAGTCATTAAAGAATCTGGAGTCAAGTTACCGTTATTTATATAGTGCTTTTAACAATGCAGATTGTGTCAAAGCATCTTTAGAGTATCAAATAGGAAAATAGTGTCAATGCAAAAAATTGTGTGTCAATGCAATAAATAAATAAATGAAAATATATCAGCTTCCACAAAAAATATTAAGCTTGACAATTTTTTCATATAATATTGATAAAAACAAATGTCCCTTGAGCAACAAATTAGCATGTTAAAATGATTTCTGAAGGATAATGAGATACTGAAGGCTGGAGCAATGGCTGCTGGAAACACAGCTTTGCATTACAGGAATAAATTACATTTTAAAATATATCAAAATAAAAAACAGTTATTTTAAATTGTAATAATATTT
>NW_015509913.1:4036-5508 GCF_001515645.1 Sinocyclocheilus grahami
GTTTCATAAAGTAAAAGTGGATGATGATTTATACCGTGATCTCATGTTTGGGTGAACTATACCTACACATTTGACTAATCTTGTTACTAATCCCCTCTTTTTAACTATATAATGGTTTCTGTCTGATTTGATTTGGTGCAAATCATTAGATCACCTGAATCCCTAATTAATTGAGTCTGGGCTGGACAGAAAGCCAATTTCCTGTGTTTTCCAATGGCCTTGTTTTGAGATGGAGGGAGGAGAGGAAGGAATGTAGGTAGGATCGTGGCAGAAGATGAAGAGAGTGACAGATCGTGAGTGAGCGAGAGACGTGAGAGCCTCCGAGAATCCTTGTTTAACATCCTCTTTAGTAAACTTCATTACTTACCACCGCTATGGCCTTGGGTCCACTTACAAACACACACATATGCTTAATGCTGTGTTTGTTTAATGCTGCTTAATGGAGTTTTTCCTTATACCAGCTTTAGTGTCATGCGTATCACTATCTTACAAAAGTTTTGTTTAAAAAAATATTTAAGAGGAAGATGTCACGAATCAATCAGATATTTTGTTTCGAAGAAAGCTACTGTATGCTAGCATTAGGTTATGTGATTAAACAGTAGATACTGTACATGTTTTTTTTGACTAGACAGACCACAATTGTAAATTTTTTGCTGATTTCTTTAATTTGCAGAATACCTTTTCTTATCAGAAAAATTGACAAATTTTTACTCATATGTTCAACCTTGGTAACTGAATTTCATTATATTCCCTGACCTTGATCATAAAATGATTCGGACATAAGCAGTAATGAAAATTCAATGCACAAATCAATCTTTTCCTGTCTGTGCAGAAACATTGCACATCTTACTTCCATTATCTCACTGACCCACCCCAATAACGCCATTTAACGGTGGTCAGAGTTCCATTAAATGAACACACTCTAGCGTGGAATTCTCTTACAATGTTTACTGACTCATCTTCCTCTTAAACTTGCCACATTCACTGCTTTATTATATTTAAAGTTTTTAAAATCATTTTATCATGCAGATATACTTGTAATCATTTTAAATTCAATTATTTAATATTAATTAAAAAATGAATGTCTAAAATTTACATCTAGGTTTAACTGTCTAAGAAACCCTGAAAAATCAGTCTTTACCTTGTTTGTTGTGTTCACATTCATTCGCTATAAGGAATAGTTCACCCAAAAATAAAAATAAAAATTGCTAAAATTTTACTCACCCTCAAGCCATCCAAAATGTGATGAGAAAACAGTCCAAACCAGTTCTAAACAGCTATATCGGTGGATTTTGATTTAAGCGGACAAAGGGGATGGACACTTTCACTGGAGGAAGCATTATTATCAATTTTGGAATGATTTTGGATTTATTGCAAACATGCAGCTTTTCACTTCACAATGCTAATTGATGGGCTGGAGTTGTGATCTGTTTGGACTCTCATTCTGACGGCACCCATTCACTGCAGACGAT
>NW_015509913.1:5523-6869 GCF_001515645.1 Sinocyclocheilus grahami
CTGACGGCACCCATTCACTGCAGACGATCCATTAGTGAGCAAGTATGTAATGCTACATTTTTTTCAAATCTGTTCCAATAAAGAAACAAACTCATCTAGGATGGCTTGAAGGTGAGTACATTTTCAGCAAATTTTAATTTTTGGGTGAACTGTTCCTTGAAGTTGAACCCCTATAATACAAAAAGTTATTAACCGTAATCGACATAGTTGACTGTAGGGTTTCATAATTATATAAAATGGAAAGGGATGGCCATAATGTTTTTTTTTTAAACAAATGTAATTTTGTGAACTCTACCGCTCCCAACCTTTTATTCAGCTACATTAGGATGTTTGAAAAAGTTTTGTGTGTGTGTCTGTGTGTCCCTCTCTATAGACTATTGACTGTGGCTCTGTGACTGTGTCTGAGCTGGAGTTCACTGTAGACTTTAGTCTGAAGATAACGGCCAGCACCTTCTGTACAGTGAGTAGATCCAACTTCTAACACAAACACACATTTACCAACAAACTGTGATTATTACCTGTCTTACACACACTTCAATCTTCAGAGCTAATCAAGGTTGTCAGGTGTGAAGATTAATTAGGGGTGGGAAGATGGATTGGCCATTTGATTGGATGGGATGGGTCAGGGAGCTCACACATCAGTCTGGTTTGATGGACAGACAAGTTTTCTTACAGGTGAAGGTAAAGACAGGCAGTGAAAGGTTTACTTTATTTCATGGCCTAAATTCAACCGCATGTCAGGTTATTAAAGGAAGATCTGAGACAAAAGTCATTATTTACTCACCCTTGTGAAATTTTTGAAATGTCAAGCTCCGTTTCAGGAACTTTTCATTGTTGTCATGTCTGTCAGGCTCCAAAAAGAACAAAAATAAAACATAAAACTTCCAAAAAAGTAGATTATATAGCTTGATCAAGTAAATGCAACCTTGGAGAGCATAAGAAACTTCTTTCAAAAAATCTTATAAACACCTAACTTTTTGAATGGTAGTATATATTCAAAGTAGGCTATATATTTCTCTTTTTGTCAATAGTCACTGAAATTCATCTTTTTAATATACATCATTTGAAAAATACAGTTGTCGATTCAACTTAATCAAGCTGGTGCAATGCAGTCATTTATGACACATGCGAGAACCAATGCCTTTTGGTTTTAAAAGAGTCGTTTGGACTATTTTTATAGTGTTTTTTGGTTTTATTGGATCTTGAACAGCCTACATTGTAGGAAACAGAGCAGCATGGGCATTCTTGAGAGTTTCTTCTTTTGTGCTTTTTAATAAAAATAGCATTATACAGGTTTAGAACACATGAGTGTGAATAAATCCATTTCTACGTGAACTATTCCTTTC
>NW_015509913.1:8211-10060 GCF_001515645.1 Sinocyclocheilus grahami
ATATTTCACAATAACTGTTTTTACTGTATTTTTGGTCAAATAAATGCAGACTTGATAAGCATGAGAGAATTATTTCAAAAACATAAAAAAATAATAATAAAAAACGCTTACCAACCCCAAACTTTTAAACAGTATTCCATGTCCTTTAAAACAATAAAATAGCTTTGTGTCAATAGTCACTGAAATTCATCTTCATTGTAGAATACAGTTGTTGATTCAGCTTAATCGAGCTGGTGCAATGAAGTCATTTGACATGCGAGAACCAATGGCTTTTGCCGTTAAAAGGGCCATTTGGACTATTTTATTTTTGGTGTTTTTTGGTTTTGTTGGATCTCGGACAGCCTGTGTTGTAGGCAGGAGAGTAGCATGAACATTTTTGAGAGTTTCTTCTTTTGTGCTTCATTGAAAAATAACATCATACAGGTTTAGAACATCATGAGGGTGAGTAAATCCATTTCTGTGTGAACTGTTCCTTTCAAGACAGTATGTTTGCTTGAACAATACAGCTGACATTGAAGATCTAGGGCTTGTATATTAGGTATAAAATGTTCATGGCATGTCTTGTGCACTGCAGTTAAAGCACATCTGAAGATGGTTGTGCGTAATGTTTGCGTCAGTGGTGATTTGCCTTAAGGAAACTTCATGTTACATCAAGCTGTGACAAGAACAATACTGGTAATGATCATACAGTATCTGGGGGAAAAGAATGAGGGATAATGCTTGTTTTCTCTATATTTGTAAAATGTCAGTGGAACCAAAGCAATGGGTAGAAGTTAGTTATAAGGAGTGTAAGTACTAGCAGTAATTAAGTTCTTTTAAAAATGTGCTTAACTTATAATTGGACGTTATGATAGGATGTTTAAATGGTGCAACTTTACAGTGTTACTAAATATTTAAATTTCATATTAATGCTCATTTGATGTACTTTTGAACTTTCTGTTCAAGAATCTAGCAAAAAAAAGTATCAGTTTCCACAAAAATATAAGCAGCACATGATTTTAATGTTGATAATAATAAGAAATGTTTATTGAGCACCAAATCAGCACATTAGAATGATTTCTGAAGGATCATGTGACACTGAAGACTGGAGTAATGATGCTGAAAATTCAGCTTTGCCATTACATTAAAAAAAATATTTGAGTAGAAAACAATTATTTCAAATTGCAGTAATATTTCACATTATTACTGATTTTAGTGTATTTTTTATCAAATAAATGCAGCCTTGTTGGCCAAGAGTGTTTGAAAAATATTTACAAATCTTTTAAACGAAAGTGTAGGTGGTTGTGCAATAAAACGTTAGTTATTAACAGCGTCACTGTATTACTCACCCTTTCCAATATCCATCTGTTATGATTCATTGTGAGCATCATGCATGTTATTTCTGTTAAAAAGCGCAGTGACATCTTGAAATGCGCTCATCATGCATTTCTGATTACTTCAGAGACTGACTCGACATTTCAAGTGAAAGTTAACAATGGGACATCTTTAGATATCCCAAACTGCTGAGACTCATTGGGTGAAATCAAGTCAGTGGAGTTTCAGTATAGATCATCAGTGGGGTACAGTAAATGTTCATTTTATGCAAATTACACTTCCTTTGTGCATACAAGTTACTCTTTGTTAGTTCTTGACCTCCAGTAGTTGTCGTAAAGGAGTAGCAATCGTAATCTAGCAAATGCATTTATTTAAAGTGACTTGCCTAATCAAGCTCTGAATCTAATCAAGCCTATTTTTTTTCTTATAATTAAAAATGCCCCAAAGTAATCAAAAAGGTGTTACTGTAAATGCATGATAGTTTATCAGTAGGGAAGTGCAGTTTGAGTACAAACAATTCTGCTATTCTTTCTCT
>NW_015509913.1:10070-10610 GCF_001515645.1 Sinocyclocheilus grahami
AAACGAATTGAAATAATACTTCAAATTCAGGATCTGTTTCAGAATACACAGTATTTCATGTGTGGATGGATAAGCTTACTTAGCGAGAAATGTAAAATTTACGTTTTATTATGCCTCTTATCTCAAGCAGCTGTATATATAGGATCTTTCAAAATATGGTCATGTGACAAAACTTATGCACAAATGACATATGTTTGCATTAAATTACTCAGTAAATAAATAAATGCTTGAACTTTCTACTCATTAAAGATCCTGAAAAAATATCAGTTTTCAACAAAAATATTAAGCAGCTCAACATTCCTAATAATACGAAATATTTCTTAAGCGGCAAATCAGCATGATAGAATGATTTCTGAAGGATCATGTGACATTAAATACGGGAGTAATGATGCTGAAGATTCAGATTTGAAAATATTTTAAAATAGAAAAGAGCTCTTTTTAAATTATAATATGTAATTAATTGAATGCAAATTGTAATATTTCACAGTAACTTTAATATTTCACAATAACTGTTTTTACTGTATTTTTGGTCAAATAAAT
>NW_015509913.1:12178-13591 GCF_001515645.1 Sinocyclocheilus grahami
AGGGAAGTGCAGTTTGAGTACAAACAATTCTGCTATTCTTTCTCTATTTTTGTTGCTGCCTCTCTGGTGGCCACATTAAGACTTTTATTGGCATGATAAAAGCTACTTGTTTTTAACAGAACAGTATGTACAGGATGGCCTAAAATATAATTGAGAGAAATGTTTAAGAAACAAAGATTTTGGAAATGTTAAACTATGTTTTGGAAAACTGGTTCGCAATGGCAACAAGTTTATCCATGTCCTTGCCATCCCAAGTGACATGCGTGATGTATCATGTACACAAATTCTCATGTACATGATGCATACAGTTGTTTTGCATTGTAATGTGCTCATAAATTATTCTGTTGCATGAATGATTGTGCTTTGCTATGAGGGAGACTAATAATTACGATAATGTGAGGCTATTTTTATAACACTAGTTCCAGCAGAGTGTCAAACTAGAGTCAGTAGTGTGCAAACCCACTCACTGCATCAGTGTTTAAGCAACACTGTCGATTTTAACAGCCAATATGGCTAATCCAGTCATAGATTTTATAGTACATTTATTGTCTAGACTATCTATTTTAGTTCAAATGTTTTTATTATACAGTTTTAGATCAGAAAATGTAAATGGAGGGCATGTAGCACCATAACTAGTGGTTTTTCCATTGTTCATTAACAGTCTTGAATATAAAGGGAGGCTCAATTTTTGCCACTTATTTGTACAAATGACCTGAAATAGTATGAAGTTATTTTTAGTTATTTCCAAGACAAAAAGTGTTGTAATCATCTTCTAAGAGAGGCAAGAAAGGCTGTATTTGTTCTGTTTTAACTAATGATAGGCTACCACTTTTCTACAGCATTTCTGCCTCTCGCTATACTCCACTTGACTTAATGTAGGTGACTGTGAGTGTTCTTGCAGTAATGCCCTTCCCCTCTAATTAAACCCTGTGTATTTGTTTCCAGTGCGGCGGAACGTCAAACTCCGAGGGAAAAGCAGAATAACAGGAACGGGGGTTTCGTTGGCATTGGTGTGTGATGTGCACAGAATAAGGGAGACGCCGGGTGGAGGAGGGGGAGGAGGAGGGGTAGAGAGCTCGAGGTGGTCGAGTGTGACGCCTCGCACGCGTGAATAAACCCCATCAAAAGCGCATTAGCTCTCCCTCCTCCGCAGCTCGCCGCATAATTGTATCTGGCTGCACCACGCTCTGCTCCGACATGATAGCGCTGGAAAGGGCTTGATGATGAATTGCTCCCCGTTGGTGTTAGCGATGATGATGATTATTAATTTCCCCCCGACCTGTTCTCCAGGTAGCCTCGCTGAGCGGCACCGTGCGCCGCCTCCTGGGCTGGGAAACAGCTCGCGCGCATCACTTATCTCCGACATTCCCCGGGTGTGAAGGCTGAACACTTTGATGAGAATAAAAAGCCTCC
>NW_015509914.1:0-1469 GCF_001515645.1 Sinocyclocheilus grahami
CTTCTCCGACGAGCTGCTTCTTCTTCGGCTTTTGCCATGGTACTGTGGGTTACACCAGCAACATGCCCGTGGACACTGCCAACTAGTGGTTTGCATGTGTACTGCACGTTGACGCGGACAAAGACGCAGAAGTATAAATGAAAACTGACGCATAGCCAACGGTAGGGTTCCTCAAATCTCGCCCTGGAGGGCCAATGCGCTGCAGAGTTTAGCTCCAACCCTGATCAAACTCACCTACCTGTGATTTTCTAATGATCCTGAAGACACTGATTAGCTTGCTCAGGTGTGTTTGATTAGGGTTAGAGCTAAACTCTGCAGGAAATTGGATCTCGTGGGCCAGATTTGAGGATCCCTGGCCTACGGCGTAAAGGTTACGGCGTAGGTCCAACGCAGAAGTATAAATCAGCCTTAAAAGTTACGCCTTCTTTCTTTGCGTGAACATTTGGGTGGCGTTATGCAAATCTTCCCACATCGTAGACATGTGGGGGCGTGTTAGAACGAGCCGTTTTAGGTAGGCGTGGTTGACTCTTAACTTTTATAAAGAATATCTCTTTGGATTTGAGACTTTAGTCTTTGCAACTTTACAGATCTTCTTTATGCACCAAGAGCTTGTAACACTGCAAAGAGAAAGGAAAAATTGAAATCGCATCATATGACCCCTTTAAGCAAATGGTTTAAATGTATTTATTTACGCTTAATTTAGCTAAGTATACAAATAAATCAATCAATGCTAGCACAAATGTAGTTGCTTTGGCATTTAACAAACTGTATCGTTTAAAACTTATGAATTTTGATTTGTAGGTTTTAGAAGTTTATAGTTTTTATTAATTTCTAATTTTCGCATCTATTCTGAATATGTATAGTATTTAAATATTACTCATTTCAATTTAATGGAAATCTCTCAATACAAATGAAATGTGTAAATCTTAAAGCTGGATTATTTAAATGTATTCATAATCATTTTATTAGTATTTACTAAACGTCTGACAGTAATAAATAGTCATGATAAATATTAATACAAATACAAAAAAGTAATTTAAATCTTACAAACTTCAAAAGAAAAAAAGAAAAGAAAAAAATATTTTTGGAGGCTGTAATTTTTACTTTTTCATGAATGATCTCTTATTGTCATTTAATGACTGACAATAACAAAATATTCATGATTAATATTAATACAAACAAATGTGAAAAAATTGCGTGGGTATGTTTTCAAGTTTAAAAATTTTCCCAATTAAATATGCAGAGACAGCTGCCTTTGAAATGTAAATGCTAACCAGCAAGACACAAAAACATTGGCTCAGCTGTTTATCCAACCAATGAAAGATTGGTTAAAGTGTTGAACCTGTTTGAAACCAATCATTACATTTGCAGTTCTTGGTGGTTCTAGTGCCTGGGAATTAACATTTATTTGCCCACATTTATAATAAGAAAGCATAATTATAATTATAATATAATATGAAAATATGCTA
>NW_015509914.1:3462-5759 GCF_001515645.1 Sinocyclocheilus grahami
CCCTTTCTTTTCTTTTTTTCCTTAGGGATGTCAAAATATTATTATGTAAAGAATTCTAAGCTATAAACCGATCACACCATTTCTGTTTAAGTAAAACAAGTATGAAATATACATTACACACAAAATACGTTTAAAAAATCAATTATTACTTTTATTCAGCCAAAGATGCATTAAATTGATCAAAAGTGACAGTAAAGACATTTATAATATTATAAAAGATTAATATTTTACATAAATGCTGTTCTTTTGAAATTTCTGTTCATCAAAGAATCTTCAAAACAATGTATCATGGTTTCCACAAAAAATGTTAAGCAGCACAAGCATTGATAAGAAATTTGATTTATTAAGTGCTCAAAAATATTTTTTCACACTAAGCTGAATTGCAAATGAAATGCTGCTACAACTACGAAGTATTCTGTAGATTTAAATGTATTCATCATTTAGTTCCACAAAGATGAACCAAACCTGTGTGACTTTTTTTTCTGCTGAACTCAAAAAAAGATCATTTAAAGAAGGTTTCAAATCTTTTAGTTAATGTAATGAAAGAAACTGGGTTCCAAAACAACTCTGGTCCACACTGACTTTTTATTTTATTTTATTTTATTTTATTTTATTTTATTTTATTTTATTTTATTTTATTTTATTTTATTTTTCATTCTCAAAAGAACACTTTTTTTTCATTTTGGGTGATTTATTCCTTTAAGGAAATATATTGAGATTATTTTCAACTGAATGTCTATAGACTCATTTTCAAGTCAATGGACCTATAGGCTTATATTCAGAAACATGTTTACAGTAAGTTTGCTTAAATATAAAATCACCTGTAATGTTATTTTAATTAAAGGCCTAATATAAATTACTGATTATAATGACTTATACTGTCTTTTTATGCGTTTCGTTGCTTTGCATCGCGCCGCATAAACATAAAACTCTGTCTGCATTTGTGATCAGAGAAATGACAAATAACAAGTGCTACTCTACTCGCGTTTGAATCATCAATGGCAAATCCTTTAAATGAAAATGTACTTACGTGAGTCAGAACAGCCGGCTTGTAGTCTAACATTACTCTCCCAGGATCAGTAAACAGTCCTCCATAAAATGTGCTGCACACATCTGGATATTTGGGTTAAACTGTTCTGGAACATTGTGGTAAATACAACTTAACCACTGATTTGTAGTCATGTCCTCTCTTGGAAGATCAAACAAAGTAGATTTGCTTTCACAACAAACAACACAGCGGCCTAGCGTGAGGGGAAGCCCCGGCTTAGTGTGCGCTGAGGCCGGGCTAGTGTGAGCCGAAGCCCCGGCTTAGCGTGTGCTGAGGCCGGGATAGAGTGAGCTGAGGCGGCGGAGTCGAGAACGGCGTGCCTGGGCGGATGCGACGAATGAGCGGCAACCACATGTGACGGACCCCGGGCTGGACTTCGCTTTGTCTATGTTGAAAGTTGATGTATTTCCTCAGTGACCAGCACAGATAAGCTCTAGGCATGACGAAGTGGATATCGTCCTCTTTTGGAAGACCAAACAAAGTAGTTTTGCTTCCACAAGGAAGCACACAGCGTCTTCACGACATGGCTGCAGCGTCAACAATACTACAGTGAGAATAAAAGTTACGCCTTCTTTCTTTGCGTGAACATTTGGGCGGTGTTATGCAAATCTTCCCACATAGTGAGGTAGATATGTGGGGGCGTGATAGAACGAGCCGTTTTAGGTAGGCGTGGCTGACTCTGAACTTTTATAAAGAATATCTTTTTGGATTTGAGACTTTAGTCTTTGCAACTTTAGAGACCTTCTTCATGCACCAAGAGCTTGTAACACTCCAAAGAGAAAGGAAAAATTTAAATCGCATCATATGACCCCTTTAAAGGTGAAATATGTTTATTTATCAGCTGTTGCTATGATACTGTACTAGAAGAGAGCTTTAGGCCATGTTACTCAAAGAACATATGTAGTATATATATATTGTATATAACAGTATCTACCAGGAGAACAAACTCTAAGCTACCCAAAGTACTGCTGTGACGCATCCCAGAGCAGCACATTGTTGCGTGATCCATTTGTACAGACGCCTACAGCCTCGCTGCCTGCTCCCAAGCTCTGTCCCCAGTGTTCTCAGCACATGAATATCATCAACTGTGATTCACAGAGACAGGGTCACTCAAGGCTACACAGCCAAAAAGGCAGGTGTGCTTTAATGGCTCCTACCTTGTCAAGAGAAATCCCCCAGTTGCCCAGGCGTAACAAACCCCTCATGACGGGGTCAGTTGACCTTCCAGGCGAGGACAAGCACATCTCAG
>NW_015509914.1:7428-10275 GCF_001515645.1 Sinocyclocheilus grahami
TCAGTAATTGTTTCCTCATTTTAAAATATCAGTAGCCTAATAAAATGTTTTATTTTACATGGAGCAGGACGCTGCATGGGTGCCACCCTGTTTGATAACCCACTTGGTAACACATCTTGGCGACTTTTACTTGCTGACTGCAAATAGAATCTAACAGGAGAGTTTTCCGGAAGAAATTTTCCCATTATTTTTTTTCCCTTAGGGATTTCAAAATATTCTTCTATAAATAATTAGAAGCCATAAACAAAATCAGTCAGCTTCAAGATGTAGCACACTATTACCATTGATTTCAAGTAAAAAAAATATACATTACCATTCAAAAGTTTTGGGGTATTTTTTATTTAAGAAATTATTGCTAATTATAGCATAGGATGCATTAAATGGATGAAAAGTTCCAGTAAAGACACAAAAGGTTTCTATTTCAAATAAATGTTGTTCTTTTGAACTTTCTGTTCATCAAAGAATCCTGAAAAAAAATAGTATCTTGTTTTCCACGAAAATATTAGGCAGCACAACTATTTTCAACATTGATAATACTAAGAAATGTTTCTTAAGTAGCTAATCAGCATATTAAAACAAATTCTGAAGTATCATGTGACTAAAGACTGGAAATATTAGGCAGCAAAACTATTTTCAACATTGATAATACTAAGAAATGTTTCTTAAGTAGCTAATCAGCATATTAAAACAAATTCTGAAGTATCATGTGACTAAAGACTGGAAATATTAGGCAGCAAAACTATTTTCAACATTGATAATACTAAGAAATGTTTCTTAAGTAGCTAATCAGCATATTAGAACAAATTCTGAAGTATCATGTGAAGACTGGAGAAATGACTGCAAAAAATTCAGCTTTGCCATTATAGGAAAAAAAAATAAACATTCAAATATAAAAAAAGTTATTTAAAATTGTAATATTTCACAATATTAATGTTTTCAGCAGTATTTTTGGTCAAATAAATGCAGCCTTGGATACTCTAAATTACTAACCCCACTGACTGTCAATCAGATTGCTTTATTGCATGGAGAGGGCAGTCATTGCTGAGATCTCTTTTATCCTGATTTATTTGCCATGATTCTCTGATTTGTGGATATTTTTATTCAGCATAATGGTTAGTATAGTTTGTTATCTGGAACTTACATGTATGTATATACACACACACACACACACACACACACACATAGATGCCTTTTATTAGCAGCAGTTTTTATGGGCCGCTATGTGTAAGCCTTCTGTCATACTGAAACGGTCAAAGACTCAAGAGCAAGTTGACTGTGCATCTGCAACTTGGAAAAGTCATTGATTGTGAGTGATGACACGTTGACTGTTCCAAGAAGGCGGATGCATTGAAGGTCTGAATGTGGCATCTATGTATATATGCTCCAACACCTGAAATGGGTGTGTTAGACAAAGGAGACATTAAAGGATTAGTTTACTTCCAGAATAAAAAAATCATGATAATTTACTCACCCCCATATCATCCAAGATGTCCATGTCTTTCTTTCTTCAGTCGCAAAGAAATTAAATGACCTTTACAAAATTAAAAATTAAAAAATGAAAAACGATGTTGGACGATGTTGAAGATGGAGGAGAAAATTAGATAAGGTTTTTCGCCCTACCCTATCTTTTTGAACCAGAGTACTCAAACGAAGTAACCGTGACCTTTCCAACGTGATTACATCATGTGTGAATTTACGGACGTGCATCGCAGAGCTAGTGCAAGACGTGCATTTGTGGTTAAAAAGTATATACATTTTTATTTTTTTTAGAAAATGACCGATCATTTTGCTGGATAAGACCCTTATTCCTCGGCTGGGATCGTGTAGAGCTCTTTGAAATCGCAGTCCGGGGGCACCTAGATCGGACCAAAGGGGCGTTTTAGTGTCAGCGATTAAAGGGACAGGAGCTCGACTCCCCCCACCCCCTGCATGCCACTGCTTGCAGAACACACTGGGAATGTTTGAGCCTAAAACTTTATCTACAAGGCCACACTACCACCTAAGCAATATATTAAATATGTAGTTAACACGGCAAATGATAGTTGGAAGAAATATACCTATTGAGATTAAAACACTCCTCAACAGCCTGAAGAGTTGTGCATCCTAGTTTTGTTTGGACTCCAGCTGTGTTAGAGGCTCTTCTCAGAAAGGTACATCATGCTTTTCCCAGGAGTACCTCATGTTAGCTTGTTATCCCCTTAACCAGAACCACTTTTTTCTGTACTTATTTCCACTTCAAAGGGATCAATTTTTCTTCTTAATTCTGGAATCAGGCCAGTCTCTGTACTGCATAAGTGGCTCGTGAATTCATAATATTCTGTCATGGAGCAATGTTGGAATGGCAGGTTATGATCCCTGAGAGCATGACTGTCATTATCACTGATTATATCCAGATTTGCATTTAAGTACAATTATTTATGGCCTACACTAAATCTGCATTATAGACAGTTTGATGGTCTCACGGGTTCGATTTCAGACAATACAGCTGGAGTGGTGACCAGGAGAGGGGGGTTTCAGAGACTGGAGCAGAGCATGTACCTGGTGCCAGTCGTTGTGGAGGACGGCGGGTACCCAATCCGAAGCAGCACGGGGACGGTGTCGGTGCGGGTGTGTACCTGCGACACAGACGGCTCCCTGCTTTCCTGCAATGCAGAAGCCGTCTTCTTTCCCATGGGACTCAGCACTGGAGCTCTAATGGCCATAATGCTGTGCATTGTCATTCTGCTGGGTGAGTTAGACATGTTTGTGTCCAAAATAACACTGGAAAGACAAAGAAATATGCATTTGATTAATTTAATGTGATAAATAGAGAAGATACAAGAAAACTTAGGGGTTATGTTCGTGTAG
>NW_015509914.1:11485-13581 GCF_001515645.1 Sinocyclocheilus grahami
TTTATACGGCAACCACTTGGGGGAGCTGATGCAGAAATAATGATTCGAATGTGATAATACATATTATATTCTAAAAGACTAGAAAATAACAAAATGAGAAAACCTTCCCCTAATAACACATGCAGGTTGATTAAGTCAAATTTCCCCATCTGCTTCTTCAGAAAGCTTCTAATCTGTGCCTCCCTGTCTTTTTCTTTCTTGCGTCTTGTTTTGAGTGGAGTGGGGCAAGCGAGCGCTGTCTGCCTCTGAGGAGGGATCTACCTCCCCTCCTCTCACACAACCGAGGCAGTTCGATGGTGACAGACACCATGTCAAAACTGCATTATGGCTATACCCTCGGGCTGCCATTCTCTTTAGTCCCGTTTTGAAAACCCATGTCAGAACAAAAAAGAAATCAGCTAATGGCTCCGGAACATGTGACAATCCCTTTTTTTCACTAGTTTGTTGTCACTTAAAGGTCCTGTACTGTAGGTATGTCAATGTGTATTACGCCACGAAACAAATTAAGCGCCTCTGGTGTTTTGCAGTGATGGTGGTGCTCTATATGGGCCTGAGAAAACACAAGAAGGAGGACACTCTGATGTCATCTAAAGAGGACATCCGGGACAATGTGATCCACTATGATGATGAGGGAGGTGGGGAAGAGGACACCCAGGCCTTTGACATAGGTACGTTACGCAACCCCAAAGGCATCAAAGAGATGGCACAGCTGCAAAAAATTAGATCAGTGGATGAGCCCGATCGGGCTAGTGCGTGTATGTCCAATGAGGACAGCGAGGACATCCAAGCCTACATCCATCACTGTCTTCTGGAGAACTCAACACCTCCATATGACTCTCTGGTCACGTATGCATATGAGGGAGAAGGATCGGTGGCCGAGTCTCTCAGTTCCATTGAGTCCTGGGTGCTTGAACCCAAGGATGATTACAGAAATCTCTGTGACTGGGGTCCTCGTTTCAAAACACTGGCTGGAATATTTAAAGAGCATGAATGTAAGGACATGGAAAAGACAGAACATGAAGCACACACTGAGGTGCTAAATGACAGACTGGACTAAGAGCATTTTCAGGCGCTCTGTGAAAATCACAATGTTTATTTATTTCAGGCATGGCACTTAAAGGAATAGTTAAATTTAAAATGAAAATTATCATGTTGTTCCAAACCTGAATGACTTACGTTCTTCTGTGTAAAGGTCCGGTGTAATTAGTGAAATTTTGCTGAAATTTCATGTCAAAAAAGGTCCATTGTCTGTTTGTCATTATTGTAGAAATATATGAAGCATAGTTCACACAGAAGTTACTTTCAAACCAAACAGCTTTCTGCTGGTTAACATGAAAATCTGCATTGTGAAATATGTGTGGTGAAAGCTTTTGCCCTTACGTGATCTCATGTATTTTTATTGAAATTACTAGATTTTGCCTGTGAAAATTTGCTGAACAATGATAAATATGACTGCACCTTAACACAATAGAAGAGTGTTTTTTGTCCATACAGTCTATACAATGAAAGTCAGTGGGGATGAAATACTGTTTTGGACCCTTTTGACTTTGATATGGACAAAGAGGTTGAAACTTCACTGAACAACAGTAAAAGTCAACACATCATACAAGACATTTTAAAAATGTCTAAGATTTTTTTTGTATATATACACTAGTCTACACAATAAAAGTCAAAGGGGATGACATATTGTTTTGGACCCCACTGACTTTGATTAAATGGCAAAAACAGTTGAAAAGTCATTGACAACACAGTAAATGTGACCACACCGTAACACAAAAGTGAGTGTTTTTACCTATACAATGAAAGTGATTGACAGAATCCAGAAGAAAGTAAATCATACAAGTTTGGAATGTTTTAGAGTGCATAAATGTTGACAGAATTTTCATTTTGGGGTGAACTATTTTTTTTAAATTAAGTTGCCGTCTGTGGCTAGGGAAAGACACTGATAAGGCTGGCTATGTGCCTTTCCTATACCTCATGCATATTTTACACTCTACTGTTCACTATTTAGAAAGAAACTTGGAACTGTAATTTTTCCAACTGCATTTTAACATCTGTTTTATATTCTTCTACAAGTCAATGAAGCAAAAAAAAAA
>NW_015509915.1:0-549 GCF_001515645.1 Sinocyclocheilus grahami
ATGAAACAGATTTAAAAATATGTGAGTGGAAACGCAGAAAGAACTCCTTTGAAAGAACTCAAAGAAATAACTGCAAGCATACTTTGCAAGTGAGAGGAAACATACAATATAGATGCAGACAAACTCATGAAGACAATCATTCAAAAATGCTGTGCTACCATCCTTTATAACTAAGCGTAACAAAGACAAAATCATTTAATAGAAAAACATGTTGTATGTTAAATGTTAAGTTTATAATATGCATAGTTGATCACTAAATTTATGGGCTGTGTGCGCTATTGGCCTACAGACTGATTTACAACATGTGAATTCATTCATTTATTCCGAAAGGAATGGAAGCGACATGAGTGCCTGCAAGAGGGAGAAAAGTCTATATTTTATAGTCTATATTTTATAGTTATATATACACAATACTCATTTTGTGAAAGAAAATTAGCCGCTTGCTCACTTCAGACATTATGCCTATGTGCATTTTTCTTCTTCAAATTATAGCTGAATGGTTTTCAATTATTAATTTTAAATCTAGATTAAATCAAGGTTTATCTAATA
>NW_015509915.1:3754-7351 GCF_001515645.1 Sinocyclocheilus grahami
CATTTAAGGGTTAATGGAGGTTTAAATAAAAAAAATGCACATGCATTTAAAATATTTAACTGATCGAACAAAAACTGTGGAGATCTGACAAAAACAGGTCTCAGAGAGATGTTTATTACAAATAAAAATGAAAGCACATGGAGTTGGCAGAGTGCGAGGGTCGTGGCGGGATGCAAATCCGTCACTCATGGTGCACCTCGGTGTCAGACAAACAGAAGAAGTGAGGAATATTTAACAGCAGCGGTCACAGCACCTCGGTGTCGGACAAACAGAAGAAGTGAGGAATATTTAACAGCAGCAGTCACGGGGATGATGAGGCCAGCACCAGTGAAGTGATCGCGACCGCGCATCTCGTTTCTCATGCCCGCTCCGTGTGTCTGCCGGGCGGCGATCAAACGGACAGGCCAGCACTTTTCAAGAGCAGAGATCACTACTAGACGAATCATGTACAGTGGGGAAAATAATTATTTGATCCCCTACTGATTTTGTAAGTTTGCCCACTTACAAAGAAATTAAGGGTCTATCATTTTTTTGGTAGGTTTATTTTAATGGATAGAGAGAATATCAAGCAAAAAATCCAGAAAAAAACACTGTTCAAAGGTTATAAATTGATTTGCATTTCAGTAAGTCAAATAAGTATTTGATCCCCAAGCAAAACTTGGTGGAGGAACTCTTGTTGGCAAGCACAGAGGTAAGACGTGTCTTGTAGTTGGTCACCAGTTTTGCACACATCTCAGGAGGGATTTTGTTCCACCCCTCTTTAAAGATTCTCTTTAAATCCTTAAGGTTTCTTAGAAACTCAAAGTTTCAGCTCACTCCACAGATTTTCTATAGAATTAAGGTCTGGGGACTGGCTAGGCCACTCCATGACCTTAATGTGCTTCTTTTTGAGCCACTCCTTTGTTGCCTTTGCAGTATTTTTGGTAATTGTCATGCTGGAATACCCATCATCCATGACCCATCTTCAGTGTTCTGGCTGAGAGAAGGAGGTTCTCATCCAGAATTTTACGGTGCATGGCCCTGTCCATCGGTCCTTCAATGCGGTGAAGTCATCCTGTACCCATAGCAGAGAAACAGCCCCAAAGCACCTTGATATTCTCTCTATCCATTAAAATAAACCTACCATAAAAATTATAGACCCTTAATTTTTTTGTAAGTGATCAAACTTACAAAATCAGCAGGGGATCAAATAATTATTTTCCCCACTGTAATTTGTTATTTTTTTATCTCTGTTCTTTTGTCGTAAGTTCTGCTATTACTCCATTAATTTATACTAGCCTATCCAGCGCTCCCTGAACGCAGTCTCTGTCTTATTGCCAGTCAAGTGCAAGCAGGCTGCAGGGACGCGTCTATAACAACTTTGATCTGATCATAAAGTCATTCCGAGTCACAGGGCTCAAGTCCAAGTCAAGTCTCGAGTCCTTGCTGTCAAAGCCTAAGTCGAGTCTCAAGTCTTCTTTAATTATGTTGAGTCGAGTCGCAAGTCATCAAATTTGGGACTCGAGTCCACACCCCTGGTCCAGGCAAGGTGCAAACACAGTCCGAAACAGCAGGCAAAGGGTTAATCCAAGATACACAGGCAGAAGATCAGGAAACAGACAACAAGGCAACACGAAATGACTAGACTGAGACTAGAACTAGAAACGGAAACTTGGAATGGCTCCGTAATGTAGCTATCGCTAGAAGAGTGATATACGCTAAACAATGGCAGTGAGAGAGAAGAAGTCCATGGCTTATAAAGCGTGTCTCATTGGATGCAGCTGTGTGTAATCAGTGCAATGGATGATGGGAAATGCAGTCCAGGGTGATGTGTAACAGTCTGTGTAGTGTGAGAGTCAATGTAATCGGAGAGCGACCTCTGGTGGTAATCGGCCGGAAGGCCACGGACCGGATTCGTGACGCACGTCCTGGTTCTGCCGAGTTAGACGCGTTCCTGGGTCAACAAGGGAGGGGCTTAAGGTAAAATTGATCAACCAATCAGATTACTCACGTGACATCTGCCAGCTTGAGCGCCACTTTTTGAGTTGTGCCCCCTTTGACGTCTCCTTCATTTCACAGAGGTAAGTGCGTTTTATTTAAAATGTGCCATTTCAAATGTGCCCATCCCTGCTCAGCATAATGTATTATTTTCAATTGCACGATGGATTCATAACTAACGCGAACATTAGCTAAACTGCTCATATAAGGTGCAAATCACCTAACCCCTCTCCTATCGGACAGGAAGGCGCCCACGATCATTTCGCCCTGACCCAGCGTGGTGTTTCCCCCGTGATCGCGTCGTCGGATCTTTTCATCCGATGATTTATATAACTTTTTCCATGTATTCGTTTAGCAGACACTTATACTAATCTTTTAAAAGAGAAGCTAAACACTTTCGCGGATGTATTGGGACCAATAATGCAGGGTTTGCCATCCATCAACAACAAGGAAATATATTGTGTTGACCCAGAGACATCATTAGCTCATCCAATATATGACACACATTAATCAATCACTGTACTGAAATAATAATAATAATAATATTGATGAAATATCTTATGTTGACACATTCATGAAAGCTGATATAACACAAGGCAACAATATATCACTGTATTTAAATTATAATAATAATACAATATCTAATTTAAAACAAACAGTAATCTATCACTATATTGTAATTAAAATAATAATAATGAAATATCTTATGTTGACCCAGGGACTTCATTCCATTATTAATAATAATAATAATAATGAAATATATTGTGTTGACCCAGGGACTTCATTCCTTATAGCTCATTGAGATACACATTTAATAAGGTTTTTTTTCTTTTTCAGTTACTTAACAGAAATGTGGAAAAACACCACAGATATTTTCTGCAGATTCTATGCCAGCCCTGAAATTGAGGGTACCTGAACAGCAAGGAAACACCTCTGAGTGCGGCATATTTGTATTACTCTATGCAGATAATTTTCTGAAGGTAAGTTCTGAAAGTAAAAAGTAAAATCATGGCACTGTGCATGTCACTAAAAGAAAACAAATAATTTATGTTTCAATTCCTTCCTCTAGGATCCTCCCAAAGAACTAATCAATGAGCTTGACTGTACGTCCTGGTTTACACTGGCCGAAGCAGTTTCAAGGCGTGCACAGATCAGGGACAAAATGCAAAGTAGTTTGGAAGGTGTATTTATTTAAAAAAATGTTATGAACATTACAGAATCCTTATGAAATGTATTCAGTTAAAATATCTAAAATCGTGTGCCTCTATTTTCTTAAATTTTAGGAAGTTATTTTAAATACAGCATAGGGTGCACAAGCATAACTTTCTGATGTTTTGATATGGCAGATGATACGTATTTAACTTGTGCTACATTAATCTTGTAATACTGGTGATTGACTATGAGTTTTGATTATGCAGCACAGGGAAGTAAAGCAGAGGAAAACAAAGCAGAAGAAAGAGAAAGTGAAGAGCAAATGGTTGACGAGAGAGGGCAAGAGGAAAACATAGCCAAGAAAAGAAAAATAGAAGGTAGAGAGGAAGAAGACATACCTAATAGGGATGCACCGATATGAACATTTTGGCCGATACCGTTAACCGATTATTCTTTATTTTTGAAAGC
>NW_015509915.1:8163-8552 GCF_001515645.1 Sinocyclocheilus grahami
TTACAGTCTAGGGCTGTCACAGAGATAGATGTAATTTCAGGACTGTTCATTCTCTATTATAAAGTTTGAAATAAGTAAGCTTTATAATGACAATTGCCATTGACTGTAAACTGAGAAGGACAATCTTCAAAGATGACAACATTCTCATGTTGTGTTCGGCAGAAGAAACTCATTTGAAGTACATGAGGGTGATTAAATGATTGATAGATAAATGATAGATTTTTCATTTTAGGGCGAGCTATCCCTTTAAGTATGAGTAAGTGTAATGTTGCAAAACCAGGACAAGATATGCTTTAACAAAAAGTTCAATACAATGTGGCTGTCATAGAGATACACATTTAATAAGGTTTTTTTCTCTTTCAGTTACTTAACAGAAATGTGGAAAAACA
>NW_015509915.1:9925-11117 GCF_001515645.1 Sinocyclocheilus grahami
TTAAATGTATATTTTACATTGTTACAGTGCCTTAGTTGTTTGTTTGTTTTTTCATATCTACATTCATTCTTTGAATTTAGCTAGTCGTCTTTTGAAATTCTTTCTATACTTTCGTTTCATGTTTTTTGCTCTGTGTGGAAACAATGGTCTTATCTTTCTCGTCAAATCTGTAGTTACAGCTGTAAATGCCGTTCCAGTCACGCTGGCATTTGTTATACTGTCATGCAGGTTTTTAATTTGCTGGCTAATGTGCTGAGGAATGCTCTGCCATTTCTGCACAGTCTCCAGTATTTCCTTTAACTTCTGCACTTCAGTTTTAGAGTAGTTTGCTGCAGGGTTCACATTTAACTGCATTGACATGTCTTCTTGCCACAAAGTAGGTACATCTCTTGTTAATATAACATCAAATAATTCGCATGCCAGTAGAAGGCAAGCACATTTTTCATTGTAAGAGTAGGTACACTGAAATGTTGTTGCAGAAGTGTGGTAAATCCTCTCATTACATACACTTTTTTACATCTACCTCTTTTGTGTCAAAGCACAGAATGGAGTAAAGCTTATTTTGCTTAATTACACTAGCATGAGCGTTTATTTGATCATTCAAAGCAGGAAACTTATGAGAATCATGTTCACTCAGCAAATCAGTAAGTACAAGGTGTTTACAGCGATGTCCTCTGATTCCTGTTGGGCAGCTACAAAAACTTTCAGATGGACAAACTTTGTAGGATAGACCAGGGGTTCGTTCTGATGGAACTTCATAAAGGTATGTGTCATGGGATATAAGATTAATGCTATCTTGCCAACCTTTTTCTACCAATCTAGAGGCTGACTTAAGTATTTCTCCTGACTTCAAAGAGACATTTTTCATTCTTCCAACTGCCTGCAAATCATGAATGACCTGGAAGTATCCATCTGTCTTCTTGATGAGAATGCTGATAAGATCATCCAGTCTACGGTTCCTAATGCCACCCAAAAACTGATATGGTAAAAGATGGAAAAATCTAATTAGACAAGCAAAGAAAAACAATACATGATTGTTTGATTTTTTATATAACTACATTCCAAATGCTTGTGATTCTATTACATTATTTGCAGTAACTCATAATGAAGTTGCATAAGTTTAAATCTTCCTGTGCTTCTTGCAACCTAAACGTCACTTCCTGTTTGTTGCTGCCGTGTGGTTTGAGTTTGA
>NW_015509915.1:12833-13577 GCF_001515645.1 Sinocyclocheilus grahami
TTTATCCAAATGGCTTCGGCGTACCAAGCATGTGTGTATATTCTCAATGTCCTTTGGAGTGACAAAGAACTGACAGTTGTTCAAGTCAGTGTGTCCGCGAGATCTGGACCATTTGTGGGCTTCCAGTAGAATGATATCTGGCTTGACACCTAATGAAATCCATTCTTCAATTTGTTTGACCAAATCTGGACACACTGTTTGAAAGTGTCCTTCTTGTTCAAAAGTTGCATTGTGCCCATTGTGCTCTTTGCTGGTGCGTTGTACAATGACTTTGTGGCTCAGCCAATCATTTTTAACCTTAAATGATGTGTAAGCCATACACCCTGAGGTCTTGTAACTTCCATCATCAGGGTTCCCTGACCGGATACAGTAGAAAATGTAGTATCCATTATCCTTGTCTTTTTGACTTGCAGAATTTGTATTTCTAAAGTTTGTTAAAGTTTTAAGTTTTTCTTGAATGAATGTTTCATGATTTGCTTCTTTCTTCAGGACATGCACATCAACTGTAATATTTTTGTTTTTTCCTCTTTGTCTTTCTTCACGCAACACTGTTTTCTTAATACAATCCTCCATTTCTCTTTACATTCTGGGGAGAAAAACATTTATTAACACTAGGGTTGTTGCCTAAGGATGAAGCTCTTAGTAACAATTTATAATAAAAACTATCACCAATTATAATATTCTTAAGATAGTGTAACAACCATTATTATTAATACAACTTCATGATGTTCCCAGGCCAACATT
>NW_015509916.1:0-481 GCF_001515645.1 Sinocyclocheilus grahami
TCACTTACCTGTGAGTATCAGGTGTGTTCACAAGGTTCTTTGAACAATTCAGTATTCTGTTGTTTAAAGTGGTTGTTCGTTTCAGGAGTAAATTTTGTCGCTGATCAAGTTAGTTTCACTTTCTCTGAACTACAGTGATGTCAGAGCTCCTCCTGTATTTAAACATTTAAATCTGTCCCTGTATTCGGTGTGTTTGTTCAGGTGTGTTTGTATTGGAAATTATGTTTTTTGTCAGCTCATGAAGAAGAGATTTCAGTGGACTTCCAAAAGCTTGATTGTTTGGCAACATTTGTGAAGAGTTTCCACATAAATCTAGCAACAAAATTACTAAATTGGCAACAGAGCACATGCTCTGCTCCCTCTGGTGGCGCTGATGTGCCATTACATACTGAACAACATGCCTTCAATAGCTCAGGAAAACATACATTTGTTATTACTATATAGACATTATCTTGCAAATTCTATCTCACCAGAGTTGCCA
>NW_015509916.1:1974-2618 GCF_001515645.1 Sinocyclocheilus grahami
AGAGAGAGAGAGAGAGAGAGAGAGAATAAGTGAGCTTCTGCGAGAAATGGCTTCATAAAGAGATGTTGGACGGAGATGAAGATGTGTGTGATCTGAAGAAACTGCAAGACAAAAAAATATTGAATTACAATTACATTACAAAACGTTTTTAAAAGCATGGTAAGTGTTGTGCTACTGTGCTTTAACTACAAATAATGTCACCACAGTAAAACTACAGATACTATGGTAAAAATATGGTAAGTGTTGTGGTCACTGGGCATTCACTAACAGGATCGAGTAACAAACCACACAAAAAAAAAATGAACACACCTGGACAGTGACGTTCGGTGCAGTGTTGGGTCACTGGTATGTTTTGTTGAATCAAACTACAATAAGTAATCATTTATTTATTGAACATCTTATTTCTGTGATCAATATATAGGATATTAATGAAATTAACCCCTCTATGTTAAATTGTCCCAAATGGACAGACACACTCAGCTGCGTGTGTCGTGGAGCAAACAATGGTCTTCTTCAAAGTTATCAATAAAGTTCAAGAAGCAGAGTTCTAGATGTCAAAATAAGACTTTATTGAACAAAGCAACAAAGCCAAGATGACAGTTTTTGTCCGATCGGGCATCTTTCTTACCAAACAAATAGTAATC
>NW_015509916.1:11050-11420 GCF_001515645.1 Sinocyclocheilus grahami
TTAAACGTTTCAATGTGCTACGTGTGTCTCCAGCCTGCCCTGTGTTTGGATTATTAAAGACTGTTGTTTATGATTATCCCTTGTCTCCGCGTTCCGTGCTCCTCTCTGTAGCAATCATGACAGAACACCGGACCGACCGACTGGACTGAGCTGGAGGGAAGCTATCATCCAGCGTCTGGAGAGTGTCCATCCCCAATCCAGAGCCCAGCCCACCATCTCCCTGCTGTGAGGAGCTCAAGCCCAAACCCAAGCCCACCGATGATGGAGAGCCCAAGCCCACCGCGGCCGATGAGCCATCGCCGAACGGTGCGACAGAGCTGAGGATTGCCGCGGAGCCGGAGCTGTGTCTTATCTTGAGTCCCAGTCATTG
>NW_015509916.1:13253-13575 GCF_001515645.1 Sinocyclocheilus grahami
TAGCAAAACCATGGTTAATTTGTGGTTACCATGATTTAACTATAGCAACCAAGTTTTTATTTATTTATTAATAATAAAACCATGGTTAATCTTCGTAAGGGAAGTTGTAAAAGTAATTAGCCAGCTTAACGTTTCACAGTTACAGTAATTGTGTATTTTGTCAGCTTATTTAGACTACTAATATCCCAAAAAGCTATGGAAACATATGATTCAGGATGTTAAAATAAACAAAAATCTCACTTTTCAGAGTAGACACTGATATGTCCCAGCCAGGTTCATCACTTTGTTGCGGTTCCCTTAAACATTTCCGATGTGGTCTGTG
>NW_015509917.1:0-204 GCF_001515645.1 Sinocyclocheilus grahami
TAGAAAACAGCTATTTGAAATTATAATAATATTTCACTTTTTTTTTACTGTACCTTTGATTAAATAAATGCCTTGGTGAGCAGAAGACGACTTCTTTCAAAAACATAAAAAAAATCTTACTGACCCCAAACTTTTGAACAATAGTATACACCTGTATGTATGTATGCGTGTGTGTGTGTGTGTGTGTGTGTGTATATATATATA
>NW_015509917.1:3582-7321 GCF_001515645.1 Sinocyclocheilus grahami
AACGATTGCTTTAATATTATTAGTAATAGAAAGGCAAACATTATAATACTTTCTCATTTGCAGTCAGCATTCAGCAAATACGCATTTATATAATTTAAACAAATCTTTGAATGAGTAATGAACATTTAATTTCACAAACCTTGCAGACTTAGTCGAATCTAGTTGAGATCTTGTGAAGTGTGCATTTGTATCCTGCATGACCGCGTGTTCTCTGCGTGACGGTCGATCCGTGTGCATTGAATGCGGACAGGTGGAGAGTTCAGCTTCACTGAGACGCGCGATCGACGAACTTTAAACTAGTGATTTCAAATTATCTTAAATATTAATTAAAATAAATAAAATTATATCGGCCATCGGCCACCCTGCTTTCCAAGATATCGGCATCGGCTGTCAAAAAAACCCATATCGGTCGACCACTAATCTCGGCCAAATATTGTCCTATCCTAACAAACCATACATCAATGGAAAGCTTATTTATTCAGCTTTCAGATAATGTATAAATCTCAATTTAAAAAAATTGACCCTTATGACTGGTTTTGTGGTCCAGGGTCACTTATATCGGCTTTATATCGGCCATCAAAAAACCTATATCGGTTGACCACTACTCTTATTCTCTTAGCTGCTTGTTTTCTAATAAATTGCCTTCAGAAAGCGCCTCATATTTGTTGCATCTCCTGCAATTCATCCAGGTTACTGTTTTTTCCTGGGTCTTTTGAAATAAGAGTTTAGTTAGTTAGTACCAAGGAATCAACAGGCTCTTACACTAGTTCCAACCAGGCATAACATCATAAAGCAACAAGATATTAAATGCAGTTTCTTCCTTATTAATTCTTGAGAGATTCTTTACGCGTGGCACAGGCCATTTCTGTAACTCCACACGACTGAATATTAAACATCAACTTTTGGAAAAGTAATTGTTGTGATTGCTTTTTCACCTTTAGTGACAAGTTACCTGGTGTCGGTAATGGCTTCGTGTGGCTCCTGGTTAGGAGTGTTTTAGCTGGTAGTTGTTGGCGTGTGTCTGGCGATGCTGAAGCTGGATTAGTCCTGTTGATCTGAGCGTCGCAGCAGAGGGCACGTCTGGGCACGAGGAACTCGTCTTGAGCTCGTCCCGTCTGGGTTTACTGCGCTAGACGATTCAGTCTGGTGAAATCAACAACAGATGGACGAGTCCATACAAACTGCAGCGGATTCCTTCTTTGAGCTTTTGAGTGTCAATAGCAGGTGTTTGTTTGTCCTTTTTTACCACACACCCTGATTTCAGTGTCAAATGTAAAGTAAAACGAATATAAACAATGATTTTGATGCATATAGTGTCATCAGATGCTAATCCTGAGGGTGGATTTGAGCTTTGCTGTTTTTAGAAGTTAAACTCCCTGTAAGCTCAGGATTGATCTACTGACCCACTGACCTCTTGACCTCCATGACCTCAACAGATGACAGTTTATAGAGACACTTGATCTCTCTCTCTCTCTCTCTCTCTCGCTGTTTTTCTGCCCCGCTCACTCTTTCTATTATTTTCAGTAATAGTCACTGCTAGTGGTTGCATGCTTGTACACAGTTTAAATCACTGTTATTAGTGGTGTTTTCTATTACGCCGCCTGCATCATGTTTGCTGAACGAAATTCAACACTTGTTTCTTACTCATTTTAAGGTGCTGATTCCAAAAATGGTGTCTGTTTTACTGGATCTTGTCACACTTTCGCACAAATATATGTTATGTTATAATATGAAGTCTTGTAATATTCCTTAATCAGCAGAAAAACTAAGTTAAATGATACATTTTGTCATTAAAACTATTGACATTTGGCTGCTTTTGTTATTCTGAGGTGCATTAAAGCGGAGACAAATCAAGTACTCGTAATTGGAGTAAATTATTTTAAAATGCTCATAATCAGATTACGGTTACATTTTTTATGGATTACGAATTATGGATATGGTAAACAAATTATTATTATTTTTTAAAGTGTTCAAGTGTTTAAATCATTTATTTTAAATTTTTTAAATTTAATTAATTATTAGCTTTTATTTTACAAACCCACTGCAGTTCTTGCATTAAGCCCAGTTTGGGAAACCCTGGATTAATGTAATTTGAAAACCATTTTATGATGTTGATATAAAAAAAATGTAATACATCTTCTTTCTCTTTGCTTTTTTATATCAATATGGTTCGTTTAATGGCAAGTTTAAATCAAGTTAGATCAAACGTAATCTAAAAAGTAGTCAGAATATGTTAGTTAAATACATTTAACACTTAATATTGAAGTTGAGTTTTTACTCCATATGTGAATGATTCCTCAAAGCATGTGTCTTTTTTCAGACAGGTGAAATTTTGTTCAGATGTAGCTCAAACAGTAGAGCATGCCGCTGGCAACACCAAGGTCATGGGTTCAATTCCCCAGGAATGCATGAACTAGATAAAACCATCCTCCAAATGCATAAATGTAAGAGTAAAATGCATAAAAATGAAATGACTGGGTACTAGTAATAGTGACACTTGACTTAATAAAAGAGTAAAAACAGACAATTATAATAAAAGATAGATGAGTGATGCATTCTGGGAAAACACTGGGTTGTAGTTACGGGTTTGGATCAAAGTTCACGCACACAGAGGACTTCTGTATCATCATCGCTCCTCTTAAATGCAGTGCAAAGTGTTGTCTGTGATTGGAGCGGCGGAGGTTAATTACACACACGCGTGTGCACATAGCAGCGCTGCTGGTTCTTGCGTGTGTTGTGCTGAGCTCTACATGTCTGTAATTAGTGTCTCAGCGTGAAATCTGCCTGAGAGCACACACACACACCGATTCACTCTGGTGCGCTTCTCTTTGAATGATTATTGATTATAACTCTGATTCATCTGTGTAGATTAGATGGTGACGGATTATTACAGATGGCACTGGGTACAATACGACCATCAGCATCTGTTCATCTGCTGTTTTGCAGTGTTGTTTTTATTGATGTGAAATTAATACTTGCATTCAGCAAGGATGCATTAAATGGATCAAAAGTGATGGTGAAAACATTTATAATGTTACATAATATTTCCGTTTCAAATAAATGCTGTTCTTTTGAACTTTCTATTCATCTGTGAATCCTGAAAAATAAAGTGAATCACAGTTTCCACAAAAATATTGTGCAGCACAACGGTTTTCAGCATTGATAATAATCATAAATGTTTCTTGAGCCAGCAGATCAGCATATTAGGATGATTTCTGAAGATCATGTGACACTGAAGACGCATCACAGGAATCAATTACATTTTACAAATGTTATTTTAAATTGTGATTGAAACTCTGAAAAGAAATAGTATGGTTTTGAATAACCACGAGGATTCAGTTTCAATATTGATTGAGTATCATAAGTGCAAGTTCACCAAAATAATACTTAAGTGTAGTAATGAAGTACAATTACTCCAGTATTGGATCTCTGACAGCTGTCAGGTTCATTGTGCTCTGACGATTATGTTTCATGATGTAGGATGTCAATTAAATTACAGTCTCCATGAACTAGTGGAGCTTTAACAGGATCTCATGCTGAAGAATGAATGAGAAGATCGTCTCCATTAATGCTCACTTTCTTTTCATTCAGAGCACCATCTCTTTTCCAGTACTTATGGTGTTCATGCTGACGTACTCACACACACTCACACACTCACACACTCACACACACACTCACACTCTCACACACACACACACTCACACACTCACACACACACTCACACACACACACACACACA
>NW_015509917.1:9849-10616 GCF_001515645.1 Sinocyclocheilus grahami
AGAGAGAGAGTGACGCTTGAGGTGTCTTTTGTGCTGTAGGTGTGGGAAATCCTACAATAACACCAGTTTGTGTGACTTCCTGTCTGAGTAGGTCACATGGTCTTCAGCAGTGAGACATGTTATTTAAATTGAGGTTTATTCAAGGATGGATTTGGAGGTGTGTAAAGCCAGTATAAAATCAGAATTGACTTTGTTAGCTTTCTTAATTCATCTTGCTGCTCTTATTGTGATTTATTCATCAATGACGTTATTATAAAGAAAATTTGTTTGTCTTTTTGTGAATAAAAATTATTCACATTTTAGACAGACACAAGTGCTGTCCTGCATTTTTTTTCCGTTGCACTGTTTTTTCCTCTTTTCCTCTTTTGCGCTGGGTCACGTCACATTATTTCATGCACAAAACCGGGGATTCCTAAACGTTTTTGTCAATTGATCTTCTTTGAATACATGTCCCCACTGGGATTAGATTCTGATTGGTCAGTTTCAGCAGTTAAATATTTCTCATGTTCAGACCTATTTCTGAATAGTTTCCCATGCAACTTTGTATAACTTGGATGCACATGCATGAAACTGATTTGCTCATTGTTTGTGTCTCTGCAGTTTCTGTAAAATAAATAATCAAATAATTTCAGATACGTCACATCCACATATATATTCATATATTTTTTCCTGCAGCACTATAACATTTAACTTTGTGTTCTTTGTGTCGAGCCGAACGGTCCATCTGTGTCGTTTAGATGGGAAACATCTCCTCATATGCTTGTTTC
>NW_015509917.1:11065-13196 GCF_001515645.1 Sinocyclocheilus grahami
TAGTGGGAAAATGCCGCAGCAGCAAAGCATGTCCTGCTTTATTAGTCCCTCACCAGCTTTGCTTTTTACTGTGTGTGTGTCTCGTGGGGCCGATAGCGCAGCAGTCACACTCGATTCTGTCTGAATGCAAACGCTTGTTAAACTGAGAGCCAGACCCAAGTTATTTTTACATGTGAAGAGCATGTGAATGGTAACAAGTGAGCGCCATGCTGTACCTGCAGTCCTGGAACGCCTCACTGAACTGACTGTAATCATAATGAATGTGTCTCGCCCAGCCAGAGGTTTATGTTTCAGGATTAACCTTAATTAAATATTAATGCATGAGTGTGTGTGTTACTAAGCTCCAGCTCAGAACAATCGATATCTGCATCTGACACCAGAACCACAGTCACAGGATTTTAATCGAGCCTTTATATTTATATGCGCTTTTACTATAAATAACAGGTGTTACACACAAGATTTAACTTTTAGAAGTAGAAATGCACTAAAAAAAACCCAGTGCTTAATAGATAATTTGTTGCTATGCAGTTGTATAAGTGTTTTTGAGTGTGTTGCTATGTGGTTGCTAGGGTATTGTGGATTACTGTTAGTTTGTTGCTATGCAGTTGTTAAAAGTGTTTTTTAGTGTGTTGCTATGTGGTTGCTAGGGTATTGTGGACTGTTGTTAGTTTGTTGCTATGCAATTGTTAAGGTGTGTAAATGTTGTTTAGTGTGTTGCTATGCTGGCTGACACGATTACGTATGTGGTTGCTAGGGCTGGGCATCGTTCAAAAATTTTCGATACCGATACCTTGACTTCGATACCGGTTCATGAATGATACTTAGTAATGATAATTAGTCTTCAGTTTACACATCTTTTAGGCTACATTTACACTAGCGCGTGTTCATTTTAAAACGCATAGCTCAGACAGAATCATGATTTCTATTTATTTTCCACTGATTTACTGATGAGCATTAGCAGCTTCCAGCGCTGTCTGCTTGTGTTCTCTCTTCCATGATCGCTGCTCTGACTCATATTTAATTTCAGCAACATTACATGGCCAAAACACACATTAGACGGCAATCGGAAGTTATTACAAACACTCAATGGTGGTTAAAAAGTGAGTTTTCAGAAAAAGAGGAATATAAATCTTATTTATTGTCTTATGTAGCATGATGCTGCAGTTTGCATGAATGGCCACATAACATGTGCTTTCAGTCGTGTATGATGAACGGACATCTGCATATGATCGTAACTCCACGCAGCTTCCACGCTACTCTCCATTGAAATGAATGACTGAATGACCGGTCTGTCGCTTGTCGGAGATGGAAAGCCGGCTTGAAACGCAGTGGAAACGCCAGTATGACGAGGATCGTTTTCATTTTAAAACATAAACACACCAGTGTAAATGTAGCCTTACATCTAAGGGGGCTGGGACGCATTCACACTACAGCCTCACGTGTGCGCCACATCTCTGAGTGTAAACTAGTAGGTGTGCTCGACTTGACGCGGACCGACTGTGCAGACCGATCGGTGTATTACAGTACCATGAGAGCTAAAGAGAGCAGACTGCTCTGTGCGCCTTCGAATCGCTCTCGCGGATGTCTGTCAAACACTGATCGATCTGCCGCACCTCTTCTAGTCGAACACACCGGCTACTGCTGCAGGCTTATTGGCTCACTGACGCTGATGAGATTAATCCCTTAGGTATCGAAATTTGGTACCGAATGACGAGACGTTTTTCAATATTCGATGGTATCGAGGCAATTCGGTCGGTGCCTAAAAAGTATCGAACTCGATATCCAGCCCTAGTGGTTGCTAGGGTATTGTGGATAGTTGTTAGGTTATTGCTATGCAGCTAAGGTGTATACATGTTTTTAAGTGTGTTGCAATGTGGTTGCTAGGGTATTTTGAACGGTTGTTAGGTTATTGCTATGTGTAATTAAGGTGTTTTTAGTGTGTTGATGTGTGGTTGCTAGTGTATTGTGGATGTTGTTAATTTGTTGTGATGCAGTTAAGGTGTATAATTCTTTTTTAGTGTGTTGCTAGGTGGTTGTGTATTAGCACAAGTTGCTGATATTCTCTGGATCGGATGTGCATTAATATATGAACTCAGCTGATGCGCTCCAACAGCTTCAATCGCGTCTGATG
>NW_015509917.1:13318-13565 GCF_001515645.1 Sinocyclocheilus grahami
TTGTGCATGGGGCTCATTTTTCTGGCGTGATTCTGGAGGCTGTGCCGGCGATGGATGTGCTCTGAGTGTTCAGGAGGAGCCGTTCGCTGCCACCGACTGAATGTTAAATCCATAGTTTGATTAGAGAGCCGCGTCTGCACTGGCAGCCCAACGGAGCCGTACATCAGGGCCAAAAGAGCCATCTGATGGAGCGCAGCGGTCGAGGCCACCCGAGAACCAGTTCAGTCAGGGATAAAAGAGGATTTAC
>NW_015509918.1:0-924 GCF_001515645.1 Sinocyclocheilus grahami
CAACTAAAGCCACTTTCTGTGGGACTTTGGTTATATTTAGTTACATCTTTTTAAGTTATTATAGTGTCTCAGTCCATATTGCCATTTTATTTAGAATTATTGTGCAGCCCTCACTGACCTGTTGCTATCTCCTTTTGTAAACAAAATTATTGTTAAGGTTAAATTGCTAAATTCCTCTTATACATCCTCCATGTGAAAACAAAACACAACAAAGGTGAATGAGTCAACATTTTAATCGTTTTCATATAATACTTTTTACATTTTCACAAGCTAAGAAGAAATGTGACAGATTGTGGAAGAGCCTTGTGTTTTATTTTTTCTTATTTTTATTAATTCTCTGGAGCAATAAGATGTGGATGTAGAGAAATATAGTTTTTACAATGTAGGACTCTTACTGTCCTGCTCCCATCTTCACAGCAACTTTATGTTGCAACCAAACCCAAATATAGCAGACCACCACAAAATGCCTGCGCAGAATCTATAACAAACCGCATCCAATAGCCTTTATTGCATTTCCATCACTCATGCTCCCATAAGTTCCCATACTGCTTTCCAGCAGAAAAGACAGCATTACAATAAATAAACTCATAATGCAAAAGGATACAAAAATAAGATATTTTTTCCTTTCTTTTTGGCTTACCATAAAACAATAACATAGTGGTGTATAGTAAATAAATGGCTGTTGTACATCTCCTTCCTTTGAGATATAGGACAGGACAACAACAATTACAGATGCAAGTCTTCAATTTGTACTGTAATATCTAAACAAAAATATATACTGTGTATATAGTTACTAAGAAAAGTGACAAATCCTTATCCAATATGATAATACATTGTACAACCAAATCCCAATTCAAATATAGCAGGCTCTATAAACATAGTTCATGTAGAAGTATATATATGTTTGTGTGTGTGTGTGTGTGT
>NW_015509918.1:4770-5622 GCF_001515645.1 Sinocyclocheilus grahami
CTCAAGGGCTGTATCTTAATACATTTATGCATTTGGCAGACACTTGTATCCAAAGTGAGTAGGATTGCATTCAAGGTATACATGTTATTATGTGTTCAGTAATATTCACTTAATATTCAGTAATATTGTCAAATTGACTGCGCTGACACTATCGGATGAGAACAAAACTTGAACTGAATTGAGCTGCATAATGACACTATTGTCTCCTGTAGAGCTGCTTTATAGCTGAATCGACTTATTTTCATAGTTGATGCATTTTGTAACATCGACACTGTTTTTAAGCTATATTGAATCAACACTGATCTGACCTGAGCTGAATAGCCACTCTATTGTCTTCTGCAGAGCTGAATTGATCTCATCTCATAATTGATAAACTGTTCTAAACTGAAATATTGAACTGACTTGAGCTGAATAAGGACATTATTGTCTTTTTTAGAGCTGCTTTGCAGCATAATTTGAATTTATTTCCTGTTTGAAGAAGTTTGCATTATACTGTGAATCTCCTTTGAAATAATCTATATTGTATAAAGCGCTATAGATATAAAGGAGACTTGGCAGATGATGTTCAAAACCTTCTTAAATAAGGACATTTTTTGTGATTATTATGTGAACTGTAAATATATTTCTATTATAGTGGTTACAGATAAAATATAACTATTAATGGTATACACAGCAAAATCCCCAGAGTTAAATCAGCTCTGCTCAGAGTACATATTGTCCCAGTCTACAGAGTGTTAAAGTTAAACTGAAGCAGAGTTAAAGTTAATGGGATAATTAAGCAATTCAATAATTGATGAGAGCATTAGTAAAGAAAACGTCTCAGGTTACGTATGTAACCCTGGTTCCTCGAGG
>NW_015509918.1:9078-11888 GCF_001515645.1 Sinocyclocheilus grahami
GTGTCCCTGGCTCTATGGCATTGGGTGATCTGTCTCGATCTCTGTTCCTCTGGGATGGTGTTGTCATAGTGGTGGTTGTTTGCACTGGGGGCATTGGCTGCCAAACGCTCACATCCGTCCCATTTCCAAATGCCTGGATTGCATTACCTACATAAAAAAGAGCAAAGATGGTTTCTACCTCATATTAAAAGAGAGATACGATGAAATAGTTAAGAATTAATTGGAGGGCCAATACAGCACAGATAAACACTAGTTTTGCCTCCTGTCTGCTGTCAAAGTCTTAAGTTGATAGTCTGAGAGATGTTTACCATAACATAAGAGACCCAGAGATGTATGACTGTTTATTAGAGTTTTAGATATGTGTTTGATTGTAAATCAAGACCTACTGCTGGATTTTATGTGCATACTGGATGTGCATTGCATGCGGCTCAGAATTCCCTAAATATATCATTCAAACTAACCGATATGTTGAACTGACGAATGCTCGATAATGAAACTGAAGGCATGCAAAACTTGCCTCATACACTGTAAATTACAGGTGGTTTCTATTTTTCTGAATACAGGAGGTCAGGTTGCTTTACATGATGACTATCAGCATAATCTCTCTTTCTCTGTGATTTATAATCATTGATTTAACAGAAGGACCAGCAGTGTGTACCATACTGTATATGACCGAGTGATTGCAAGCGCAGTTATCACTAACTTATTAAACCTGACCTATCAACATAGTCAATAGATAATGTGCTTTTTACTTTGACTGCCTGTGTGATAGACTGGAAATCATGCGTATTTGCTTCTCCACATCAGAAAGTTGTACTGTTGTATCAGAAACGTCCACCCTCTCTCATAGTGCTTAGTTCTGTCTGTCGCTGCGCTACATCTTAAATCTGCTTCTCTAATTGTATCATACTCACATGTAAATCATTTGAACAAACACATGATGAATGTGTTGTTTGCTATTTTTAGACGCTTTCTCTCCATCTCTCTAGGAAATACTGGAAAAGACCCGCAGGCTCTGAGTGCTTTGATCGTTGTTTTGAGTCTATGAGCCCTGACACATTTTCTAAAGCAGATGAATCGTGTAGTTTCCTCTCATGTGCATGTCTCTCAATGAGTCATGTTCTCTGAATCCACTCTACACTCCACCATCTGATGTCTGGAGACCTTCATATCCACAAGGTTTTAGGTTTCAAAGAAAAGAAAATGCACTACAATATCAGGCTACTGTTTGCTGTTTTTGTGATTTTTTTTCTTCTGATGAAATGCAGACCAGCTTAAAATAAGCATGCTTTTCTGATGTAAATAGCATTTGCATTTAGACGTTTTTCAGCAGCGCACATTTAGCAGCACCCTTTTATTTGACATTTTTCTAACTGAATACAGTTTTTTTTAAGTTTGGGATCAATAGGATTGTTATTATTATTATAATTTTATACCTTTTTATTGTTACAGAAAGATTGTGTGACACTGAAGACTGGAGTAATGGCTGCTGAAAATTCAGCTCATCAAAATATTACAGTTTTGATCACATACATGCAGGCTTGGTGAACATAAGATTATAAACTTACTTAAAAACTACACTCCCCAAACTTATGTATCTACGGCATAATTTATTTTTTTCATCATATTTCTTTGTTTTCTAAAATAAAAGTATATTTCCAGCTTTAAATTAGATTTGAATCCCAGATTTTTTTTAACCCCCATTATATTTTTTAATAAAGCCAGTATGTTTTTAAGAAACACTGTCCACCAGTTTGAAGTTTGAGTAATGCCACCATACTCCGGAAGCAAGCATAAATGGGAAGGTGAGTATTTAAAAAAAAAATCAAATTGAAGATTTTTAATACCACTTGAACAATCTCACTGTTTCACTCGATGCTACATGTTCTGCTGAAACACTAGCCTGTGTTGAGGACGCTGTGTTCCAAGGGCAGACAGACGCATAACGCTCAGGGGCTAGTGTAGGGTGTGAGGCCAAAGCACTTCGTCATAGCCTCCTAAACACCCAGATACTGACGGCGCTGGGAACGAACCCCCAGAACTGTCAGGATGCCTTAACACTGAAATCCCATAATGAGACACGAGAGAATGAGGTAATGAGAAGGAGAGAGAGCGAAAAAAGAAAGATAGAACAATAAAAAAGCAGTTTAACCCAGTTTAACCTCCTGAAGAGTCTCCTTCAACATCCCGTCAAAGCCCTCGGCACTAAAAGAAACAAATCAAATTAAGCTCAGACTGTTCACAGATATACTCTTCCTACAGTGAATCCACCTTGCCCATTCTTCAACATTGAAAACTATCTCTGTTTTTCCTGCAGTGGTTTAAAGAAAGATTTTGACAGGTCACTATTCTCTTACATTTATCATAATTTTTTATTACCTTTTTGCCTTCACTACTTAACTGTTAATGATCTTGACATGAAACAGTTTGTGTTCTGCGTACAAGTCCAAATATTCCATGTAGACTCTCAGTCAGGATGGCAAATGAACTGCCACAATGTCTGAATGCAGAATTTTACCAGCCACTCACAATTTTAAGCAGCCATTTTTAAGTAACAACTCCTGCACAACTACAACAGCAAATCATATTGTCATAAAAGCTGCATATAACTACAGTAGTAACAGAAATAGGAAAATACTATGTAGTTTCAGATAATATTTAAATTTTTTGTTTTGTTATGGCTTAGTGCAATTATCAAATCACAAAAGCTGTGATTTAATTAAATATATAATTTTCTTTTTTTATTTTTAATTGCAATTTTATTTGCTTTTTTCTTCTTCATCACCATATACAGGTGCATCTCAATAAAT
>NW_015509919.1:0-3911 GCF_001515645.1 Sinocyclocheilus grahami
TTATAGTTAGAAAGTTGACGATACAACATCAGTCACTAGTTTTGTGTACATATATACTTTGTGGATTATCTTTTCCATCGAGTACAGAGTGCTTCTATTTTCTGCCTCTAAATACCATCCTGTTTTTCTCCCCAAAGTTATGTCTTTGACTCGAGTAAACTTGAGTTTACTGACATTTATCAGGCTCACTGATCCGATGGTGGTATTTTATCAGAGCTTCTCTGGTCTGAATGTCTACAGAGCAGGATGGACACAGATAAAGATGATGAGCTTCATTCTGAAGAACACGGATATGGTTATACTACTAGAGGACATTTACTAACTTAAAACGGTGTGCTCCACAATTATGCATGAATGATTCATGTCATATAGTTGGGTCAAAATACACCAGTCTACACTCATGCCATGTGTAGAGGCTCCAAGGGCGTTCAGGTTTAGATATTACCTTTCAAAATTGTGTAGTGAAATGCTCAGTTACTGGTACTAGTCACTTTGCTTTTTGATCTTATGACTTCTCTCTGGTGACATCCAATTAAAATCCATTTTAGTCCACTGTTTTCTTACAAACGACTGCAAACTTGCATTCAGATGCGCCTCCATTCAATCAGCAATTTTGTTTGCAATAATCTTTTCATTCAAATGTATGTCACTATATGAAAGAAAAGATCTGTTACTACTTCCATTTCATCACAACTTGAATTCCATGGCCTCAGAGAGTTAAATCATTGAATATCTGCTCATCTGATGCCTACTGAACGAAAAACTGGTTAGCACTTTCTTGATCTGGCAAGCTCTAATCAGATTGGCTGATTTCGTGCAACTTTCCAGAGTAGATTTCTACATGTTGAAATGTCCTGTTATCTGTTCAGCCGTTTGTAGAGTTTGAATGACACACTTAAATTACGTCGTCGTCGGTCGCCTTACTTCACTTCCTACTGGTGGTGCGAATGGAAACCAGGAAAATGGCCCTAGGGGAGATTTAAGTTCTCAGAGGAGTGGCTGGTTTTTATAACCAACCGGTGTGAAAGCTCCTTATTTGAGAGAAACTCGTCCCTTACCGTCACATAAAAACAATGAAACTCTGTTTGACCACTTTAGGCATCTCCTTCCATCTAATTGGCCGTTTTTTTGCCCAGAATGTTTTGTGGGGCTTATACCATTTAGTCAAGGATCTTCTATGTGTGATTACTGTATCACTATAACTTCTTAATATTGTGCCAGGGTTAATGATGAAGGCTTGTTGTCTCCAGTTCATGGTTCACTCCTACTGTACTACTGTACAGAATGATCATCCCACGCTTGTGTTAGCAGCCCACACCCTTAACCATTCAACCACCACAATAACAAAACATAAAAAACCCCAAATCAGGTCATTCTTGAGTGAATGAGAGCAATGCATAACGAAAGAGAGAGAGAAATATATGTAGTAGCATTACAGTACACATATTTATTTATTACATGTTTATTTTAGAAGACACCATGAAATTTGCATTCGCCTCAGAGCTTTGTTCAAGGGGTTGTTGATCAGTCACATCCGATGGAGTATTAAAAACCCTCAGGAGGATGAGGAGTCCTGTCCCACAGGCACGTGGGCTGGGAACATAAAATCAGTTTTAATCGAGATAACATATTCTTGTCACATCTCTGGTTTGCATTTTGTTTCTGAAGCATTAATCTTTCCACCTTTCGGATATGTATCAAGATAATGCCCTTAGATTAGGCAGGATTAGCGTCAAGCACACATGACAACATTGTACTTAACCTGATTAACCCCACCGGGAAAGATAAACCACCGGCGTCCACCTCCTCAGTCAATTATGTACTTGACATCCATAATCATTAATGTTATTTACAGACAGCCTAGCACACTATTGGAAAGTGTTTACTTCAAACCCTGCAAGACCAGGTTATTGACAACATTTTTTATTTTACTTCTGGGAAAGTGAGCGACAGTGCTTAGATGATTGTAATATTACATGATTATAATAAAACTTCTTATACACCCTTAAGGTAATTACGAGAGAAAGTAAGTTTGTGATGCATTGTATAAAAATTAGTTTTAGTATAATCTTATCTAACTAAGTGAAGATAATAGATTATAGTTGATGCAGATGCTGATTGAACATAGACTATTTTCTAGCATATAGAAAATGCAGCACGATGCAGGTGCCATCTGCTTAATTTTCATGTTGCACACAGAAAAGTAAGACATGTAAGAGTAAATTAAGAAAACTGAAATAAATACATGTGGGAGTAAATAAATATAAAAAATAAATGAATACGTAAATATAAAAACGAATAAAAAAATTGACATTTAATGACAATTATTTTTCACTCAATTAGTTAAAAATTAATGAAAAACTATTTAAATATTTTAATTTGTTTTAATAAGTTCTTTCGTTTTGATCTTATTACATTTCTTTATTTTCAATTTCTACAGACTTTGGCCTGCTTACACTACAGGTTTATGGTGAATCCTTAAGAGCAACAGGTTGCAGTTTCCCCGAAGGCCACTTGATGGCAGCAGTAAGTCACCCTCTCTGGTTTGGTGCCCTAAAGCGTAATGATAGTGATAATGATGAAGGGCATTGTGTGCCGTGTTTGCAGCGGCAGGCTGTGGGTTGTCGGAGTGGGAGACGTCCAAAAAAAACAAATATGACGATTCTTTTCACCCTCCGATACGTGCCAATCGGAGATAGCCTAAGAGAAAAGATGCTAGTCTCTGAAGAACGCGAATAAACTCTTGCGGGGGTTCGAATGTCGTCCAGTGGGGGAGGAACGGAGAAAGACAGTGTTTGAGAGAGACAAGACAGCTGGTGGTTCTTTGTCTCTGACAGGAATGAGCATTCAGCCCACCAGCGTACAGCGGCGTGGCCTTACCACGGCATACATGGCGAGGGGGTGCGAGCGGCAAAGAAAATTGATGTATGAGAGGACATATAGGTGCTTTCATTATGTCACAGTGTCCCGAACAGAGTAGGGGACATAGTGCATATTCCTTAAAAAGCAGAGAAATGAATCTGTGCTAGTTCAAGACAAACATCAAATTGAGAAGAAGGGCAAGAGCGACAAGAGGAAGAGGGGGTGAGGGAGACCGAAATAGGGAGAGGCAGAGAAATCGAAAGAATGGAGTGAATCAACCCTATTTTCCACCAGTCTTTGTATTTTACATTCAGTGCAGGTCGCTTCCTGGCACTTCATGGTTTCGACCTAGCCGTATGACGCACCGTTCCCAGATGAAGGGGACCTGCTGCTGCTCGGGCTGATAATGATAATAGTTATGATGATAACAGTAATAACCAACTTTCCATGTCGCTCTCGTCCTGCCAGCTGCTTACGTGTTAGGATTATCAGCCGTTCTGACACACTGCAGTGGAGATGCTGCGGTACCCTGGGGCGCGAACGTGTGTGCGTTTCTGTGTGTATTTGTGCATATGTGCCTGCTTGTGTGTGTTTACGTGGTGATGCCCTCAAATCTGTCCCTCTTGCCTCTATTTCCTGCCGATTACACTCTTGCCTGAGGTTGGTGGCCCATTCAGCTATAAGTCCTGTTCTGATGGTGCTCAGGAGTGGGCAGTTACCCACTCGCCCTTTCCACCTCTCCTCTATTGGACATGTGTATCTAAAGGACATATAGGGCAGACGTTTCATAGTTCATTGTTTTATATTGCTACATTGCATTTATGATACCAGCATAAATGGAAATGTTTTACCAAAGCAACATGTAAGAAGGTCTCTACTTGACCACCTTGCTAAGTAACTGAACATAAGCTCAGAATGCTTTTTAAAATAAAGGTTCCAAAGTGGGTTTTTCGCAGTGTTGGTTCCATAAAGAACATTCAAAATTGCAATCTTGGAACACTGTGGAATCTTTCTATTGCATGGTTCTTTACCGTGAAAAAGGTTGTTTA
>NW_015509919.1:4261-4922 GCF_001515645.1 Sinocyclocheilus grahami
TTTAGACCCTACTCTGAAGTAGGAGCTAATTTAGTTCCTCCAAACAGAGTTCCTAGAACCAAAACGGTTCCTAGTCCTGCAGTGCAAACACACCAAAAAGTGGCTACCCAACTTCCACTAATAGTTCTGAGAACTATGAAAAGGTTCCTTCAGTGCGAAAGCCCCTTGTAAGAGCTTGGTTTTAGGAACTAGCCACCAGCAGGGCATTCTCCTAGAACTACATTTTCCCCTAGGGCCATGTTCCTGGTTGCATTCACACCGCCAGTAGGAACTCTGAAAACAGCTGACAGTGACGTAATTTAAGTGCGGCAGTCGGCAACTTTAAAAATGAGAGGTTGGAGGATGGAGAACTATACCTGGAATTCGCCATTGATCCATCTATCACTATTTTCCATGTTTATGGAGTAAGTTTATGTAAACTGTGTCTCAGGTGTGTCTGGCAGGTGCTGGTGTTTTGTATGGCATGTGTTCCTGCTTTTTGCCATGTTTGCACTGCAGGAATTTTACGATTTTAGTTATAGGAATGCCTTTTGGGGGAACTGGGACTAAATTAGCTCCTACTTTGGAGTAGGGTCTAACCCAGCACAATAGGAACTATACATTGATTGGCCATATGTCATATAGTCTTGCGTAGCCAGACCTTCAGACTGATGGCAGAAGG
>NW_015509919.1:10595-11325 GCF_001515645.1 Sinocyclocheilus grahami
TGTGTGTGTGTGTGTGTGTGTGTGTATGTGTTATCCTCACAGAGGCCTGTGTGTGTGTGTTTGTGCTATAGCAATGGTTTTGTGTGCTTTAATCCTCGTTCTGATGCTATACCTCAAAGCTCAGGATGATAGACCAACTATATAAACAGTTTATGTGTATATTTACTAAGATGTTGCTCTTTTTCATCTCTTTTCATTCTTTGAACCTGTTTAATCTCCACATTATTGATCAAAGAAGCTCAGATGAAAGAGAAAATGTCTGTCTATGTGTATATTTATTTATTGATATGTGTGTGTGAGTGTATACAAACTGTATTTGTTTATGAACTCAGCAAGAAAGATTAATTCGTTAGATCTGTTAACCTCCACTTCAAAGTGTCTGAGTACTGTTGTACAACAACCAAAAGAATGACAATGAATGTTTGTCATCAAAAAACAAATTCCCACTTTGTTGATTTTGACCGTTGTTTGATGGTGACTCACCTGCTTCATGCATATTTCTTTGTCTCTTTGTGTCCCCGTCTCTCTTTTTCTGTATCTGTTTTGTCTGTCTGTTTCTCTCTCGCTCGCTCTCTCTAAATGTAAAATGAGAGCCCGCCCCCGACAGGTCACTTTACTAATGTGAAATGACACAAATTCACATGCGTGTTTAGCATCGGAATAACACGGCATCCAATCACCGGACAATACACATCACCCCTCGCTCTGTCATCGTGATGTCACAGGGTGT
>NW_015509919.1:11529-13561 GCF_001515645.1 Sinocyclocheilus grahami
GACAGTATTAAAACACCTCAGGCTTACAACAGCTTGCTGTGCCATTTCGTGTCACAAAAACACTGGTGCCTGAAACAACGTGGAAGTGGGAGTGCACAAAAACGAATACGCATCATAAACGCCATGCACTACACGGGAATTAAACTGTCAGACGAGTAAGGACCGTGTGCCAGAGCTGCTGCGTGCGGGTCTGTAATCAGCTTCATTATACTTGTGTGCTACTCGTCCTTTCGGTGGTCTATCAAAAATAATTTTAAAAGGACAGAAAATGCCTTTACTTCACAGCCAGGGGTGATTGCTGAAGCGTTTCAAAGCCATTTGACTGAAAATGAGTGCAGCTCAAGCGTGGAAATGGCAAGCTGTTTATGATGTCACCTAAACCCTGACTCATTCTGTAGGTTCCTATTCTGTATTTTCTGAAATTGCACGTCGGCCCACTAGCGCAGATCTCTTTTGAGATAGCGGCTTGTTTTCGCAATTAAAAAGTCGTTTTCTTGCTCTGCCCCTCCCCCACAATTCATAGCGAAATCTGCCTGACATTTCTTCGCCATGTTTTCGCCAATGGCTTCGCACTCGCCTCACCCCGTTTCTGATTGAACAATGACCGGGGTCTCGCTTTCTGAGGTCGCTCCATTGGGGTATTTATACTAAAGCACGACGATCCCTTCAATCTAATCAGCAGCTGCCATATTAGTGCAGAAATGAAATGGTGGTGTGTTATGTTTTGCTCTCGTGTTCTTTGAGAGCGCGCTGCCGCATTGGCCAATCATCGGCGCAGTGTGCAGTCTCTTCCGTCTTTGTGATTTCTTTGGAATGCTGTTGTTTGCTTAAATTGCTCTCTTCTTGCACAAGAAAGCCGGAACAGAGCGCGCGGCTCGAGAAAGGGCGGCTGATTGCGGCGATTGTCTAGCGAATGTGGCTCATGGGCACTCACGGGGTAATTGCTGCTCAAGGAGGCTGAGGCGTGCTCCAAAAGGAGAGACCATATGTGTGCGAGAGCCAGTGTGTTGTGTGTTTGCAAGGAGGATGAGGACAGAGCCGACGGAAGGTTTTCGATTTATAATTTATGATAATTTTCCCAACGACGCTCTCTAGTTAGTAAAATCCCCCCAGAAGGACTCTCAAACAAAGCTGTACTAACACACACTCCCATTGTTTCACAAAGGACACAGGGTACTGTGTGAAGGGCGAGTGGGAAATGGGGAAAAACAATTGTAATGGCTTTTATACCAGCCCATTTTCTGCCAAGACAACTCAGCAGCTTGTAACCTGAAGTCCCCATCTTTCACCGTGATATGTGTCTTCGCCTAGCTTGAAGGCGATGTCAGCGAGATGGAAATGTTTGGAGAATAGTCTGCTCCCTCAGAGCCCTGGAGCCATCATGATTTTTAAAAGACGTTATCTGTTAATGCGATGGTGATGATCTTTGAGGTTTCATTCCACTTGAAGTACGACTTTTGTCAGATGTTGTTTTGTACTATCTGCCAAGATACATTTGCCTTTAAAGCCAGAGCTGGGATTTGTTTGCCTGGCTTTTTCCATCCATTTCGTTTAATTTATAGTGTGACACCTGGAATTGTGAAGGTTTACATCCTTGTAAACGCTCTCTTTCTGCATCTGCATCACTTTTGACAAAATGCCAAGCTGCCAGAAATCTGCATTTGCATTGATGAGTGGTTTTGTGTGCACGTCGGTCTGAATATTGAGATTCTGTGGCCTGAAATGCTGTCGTGTGTAAAGATGTGGGGGTCTTTGAACGTTCATGTTATCATATGGTGGCATTATAGGGGGGACAGCGAGGGTAAAGAGAGCATGTGCACGCGAGAGAGAATATGTGTGTGTACACTGTATATAAATTGGCAGGTTGTAATTAAATGTGCAGACCTCTCTACTATCTCCTCCTCCAGCCCTGCGCCAGTGACGCACAAACGGCTGCAGCAAAGTGAGTCATCCAACCCTGAGGATCACCAGCCCTCCCTCTATCTCTATATCCCCCTCTACCCCAGTCCCCCCTTGTACCTCTTTCTCTCTT
>NW_015509920.1:0-6196 GCF_001515645.1 Sinocyclocheilus grahami
TGTGTAAATGCAAGCTAGCATTTGTTTAAAGTGCTCTGTCAGCACAGCAGCAGTGATCCGAGTGTTGATGTTGCATGATACGCTGCTTTTTTTGCACTAATGTTCGACCAGTGCATTTTAATGTGTTTAGAAACTTGTGTCTTTGTGTGTGTGAGTGAGAGGAGCATGTCTGCACGTATCCCTGCACGTATTGAGGTGCTGAGAGACAGGAAATTGGATTTTGCTGGTGCCGGCACGGTTTCATAATGCGCTCCTCTTAGTGTGATAGATTTGATTTCCCCCCCATCTGTGATTTTGTCCTTACCTCAACATGACATTCTCAGTCATTCTAAGAGATGTATCTCACCAACCACCGTTTGAATAAGCTGCGACATGTTTGTTATAATGCAACGGTGAGGTGAACGATGCTGTGACGAAACCCTGAAATTTTCCCCCCGGACTCCCTTGCCGGAAGCCGAAAATCTGCATGAACCTTTTCATTGTCAGATTTATATGGTGCTGATTTCTGAGATTGCTGCTGCAGTGAGATGTTCTGATCAAGAGTGTTCCACACAGGCTTGGTGCAGTGCTTGTATATAGTATTTAAATTGGTTCTTTAAAAATGTCATGTTCAGCATACGACCATAGATATGTCCACTACTGAGCCGTTGAATGGCCTGTATATCACAGAGCTGCTAATCAATATCCTTCCTGAAAGCGCTGTAGTCTGCAAGGTGTAAATTCAGTGTACCTCTCTACTAGAGAAAGTGTCAATGGGCGGTCACATGATGTTTGTATCTGCTCTAAAGCAATGGTTCATGAATAGTAAGAGGAGATGATTTTTTATGTATAATTCAAGAGTGTTTGATAATGTGGTAGTACTGTGGAAGTGGGATTCGGGGTGCTTTGGGTCAAAGGTAAGGAGCATGGCATGTGAGGAAATTAATATTAATGTTTTGCAATGATGAGCTTTCCCTGATGAAGGGGCTCTTTTGCATAATGTTAATATTGCTGAGACCTTTTTAATCACCTCTTGTGGTTCCTTTGCGTTAAGTTTGATTTAGTAGCAAAACATTATTCTCTTAATTATGAAAAGAACTGCCCTTGCCCTTTAAAAAAAAAAGTAATATATTTATTTATTTAAAAAGAAACTTTCTAGTTTATGATACTGAAATTGCAAATCTATTTTAAATAAATAATCATTATTTGCTTAGTTGAGTTGTACTTGTACATTACATTTTATTTCTTGTTCTTCCTTTGTATTATGTTTGATTAATAGCAAAACATTGTTTTCTTAATTCTGAAAATAAATAACTGCCCTTGCCATTTTTTTAGAATTGGATATTATTATTGTCGTCGTTGTTGTTGTTGCTGTTGCTGTTAATTTTTTAATGAATTATGTAACATTTCTAGTTTGATTCTTAAATTGCAATTCCATTATAAATAAATAATAAATGTTCGTAAATAATAAATAATCATTTGCTATACTTGTTAATTAAAATGTTATGGACATGCATGACACTCTTTAACTTCTTAATTGTGGCTTTTGTTAGCATTAACGTATTAATGTAATTTGGTTTGATGTATGATAATTTTTTCCCCCCTGAAAGTTGGATTGAAATCAAACAATGACAGACCCCCTAAAGTGCCACTGCAGACCCCCTAGGGCTCAAATGTGTAAATGCCACTTTATGAACAAACAAACAGACTGATGCTTAGCGATTCAAGACAGACTATTTTTCAGACAAGTTTCGTTACAGATGGAGAATTGTTGTTTTTTAGTAAAGGGAGAAAAATGTCCCTTTTGTTTATAAATGAGAGCACCTGTTTGTGTATTTATCTCTGTCTTCCTTCATATCTCTCTCTCTGTATGCAGTCACAGCTCTCAGTCCTCAGAGGAATCTGGATTTAATGACCCCAGCTTACTGGAAAACCTCCAAAGTAATCATGTAAGTACTGTAATGGCATCACAGCTGCTCAGTCATGCCCAGCCAGCCAGAAATTTACACACAGGCCCTGATATCCACACGCTCACACCTCCTGTCATCCCTCACGGCTCTTTTCTGGCTCATATTAGCTCTGTTCTGCCCACCCGGCTGTTTATGAATATTCTACAGTCACAAAACGTATTCTCTAATGACATGAGGCTTTTACCTGTTTTTTAAATAAAAATAAGACCCCATATGCAGGTGCTCAAGAGTAAGATATTTATTTGACCATTGTTGGTTTGTATGCGTGCGTTTTATTGATTCTTTCAGCCTGGTGACTCAAGGATTTGTGTCCGTCAGTCAGCAGAATGTTTTTGTTTCTCTGTCACTCTGAATCAGACATGAACTCAGGGGTTGCCTTCGTGACGGCATTGTACAGCTCCTCGTGGCCACCTGAGCTTCTCTTGCCTTTCCAACCAAACAGGCTTTGAATCCACACTTCACACGGCGTTTGTTCTCTCACATGAGTTCATCAGTGAAAAATCTAATCAAAAATCTAATCAAATTAATTGAGGCTTTTCTGAGCCCATTCACAGTGCCAAAAACATTAAGTGTTTGAATATGTATTTGAGCTTATGTCTCGATTTATTCTTTGAAGTAGTGCTGTCAAACGATTAATCGTGATTAATCACATCCAAAATAATGACGGCATTGTACAGCTCCTCGTGGCCACCTGAGCTTCTCTTGCCTTTCCAACCAAACAGGCTTTGAATCCACACTTCACACGGCGTTTGTTCTCTCACATGAGTTCATCAGTGAAAAATCTAATCAAAAATCTAATCAAATTAATTTAGGCTTTTCTGAGCCGATTCACAGTGCCAAAAACATTAAGTGTTTGAATATGTATTTGAGCTTATGTCTCGATTTATTCTTTGAAGTAGTGCTGTCAAACGATTAATCACATCCAAAATAAAAGTTTTTGTTTACTTGATGTATGTGCGTGTACTGTTTATATTTGTTATGTATATAAATACACACACATGCATGTGTATATATTTAAGTAAAATGTTATGTTAAATTAACATTGTTAAATTAAATATATTTATATATAATATAAATTATATGGATATAAATAAATATATGTAAATATTTTCAAAAGATATACTGTATGTGTGTGTATTTATATATACATAATAAATATACACAGTAGTACACACACATATACTTTTTTTTGGAGGCAGTTAATCGCGATTAATCGTTTGACCGCACTACTTTGAAGGAACTACATGCGAAAGCAAAACGGTTCTTAGATGGTTTTTAACATGCATTTGGTAAGGTGTTTTAGGTGCCGTTTTTGTGATACAATATTCTTGTTACTAGATCTAACTTGCTAGGGTGAACATTTCTAGTTTGATTGGTAAGAAAACTAACCACAGACATCTCCTCAACCAATTGCATGATTTGAGGTGTCAATCATGTCTTTTTATACTTTGTCTTACGTTTGTTTTTTCCACATAGCCCACTGCTTCGGTCATCCAGGAATTCATGACCATGATGGCTATCTGTCACACGGCCGTTCCTGAGTGCACCGACAACAAGATCACCTACCAGGCTGCATCCCCAGGTCAGTCAAACTCCTCCAAACACACGGAAACAACAAATGTTCACATTAGGTTCACATTGAGAGCCATCAATACACAACCCTTTCGGGGTCAGTAGATTTTTTATTTATTTTTTTTAACTTTTACTAAAGATATTACTACTTTATTCAGCCAGGATGCATTATATGAATAAAAATTTTTAGTAATATGTAATTTTACAAAATATTTATTTTTTATTTTTCTCTTCATCAAAATGATCATCACATGAATATATTACGTTTTAAAATATATTAAAATACAAAACAGTTCTTTTAAATAGAGTATTTACAACATTATTGTTTTAGTGCTTTTGTACCAAATAATGCAGTCTTTATATGCATAAGAGACTTCTTTTAACAACATTAAAAAAAATCTTACGGACCCTAAACTTTTGAACAGTAGTGTATGTATTCAATAGATAAAGCTATAAATACATCAGTTAAATCTATAGATGTAGTTCTACAAACTAGGGCTGTCAAAATGGCTGAAAAACTCAATTCAAATTTTTTGCTTAAATATTATCAATATTCGAATTTAAAAGGTATAATTTCAGTTAGGGGGAAAAAAAGCTTTTGGCTTCTCTCCTGAGGCCACAAGAGGGCGCATCGAGCAAATTATTATGCACGTTTCTTCAAAGCATAATAAAATAACACGACTATCTTTGAAAAAAGTGCATAATGTTTAAAATAAACCTTATATAATTAATAAAGTTGCTTAAACAATTAGAAACAAAACAGCATCATGCATGTATGTATAGTTTAATACAAATGACCAAAAACCAATCACAAAGAATACTTTTTTCATTTAAAAACATGAGATGCAGTGGGATGGGGAAAACCGCCATAAAGTCTTGAGACATGTTTTTTAAAAGTTGAACTTACATTAATTTTACATGGCTTTCTAAACATGCGGCTCTCTTGTACGAGACGCGAGTGCAACGGTGATAGATGTCCCTCTCGAAAATGCGTTAAATATGCGTTCTGTTTGAACGGCTTGGTTTCGGTTTTGACGTAAACAACATCTTCCCCGCATTGATTGTTCTCTTTTTCTGCAATATTTTGAATGAACAACGTAGCAGCGCCGCATCTAGTGGGTTCAACTGGATAGACTAACAAAAGCATTCAAATGCAATGACACTTACATCATCGTCGCATTTCGTGCGCCACTGATAATACTGCCTGATGCACACCTAAAATTCGAATGCAACGTTTTTGCGTTTGAATGGTGATTTTTATTTTAAATTCTACGAATCTTCGGAATTCGAATTTTTTTTTGACAGCCCTACTACAAACAGGTCCACAGATAGATCATTGAACTAATTTTAACATTCCACACGTCAGGTAAACAGGCTCTAAGACAAGATAGAGAGCTGTTTGAGTTTGAAAAGGGGGCACAGGAAGTGAAGAGGGAAGTCACAGCATGCTCTGAATTTCCTGTTCCTCTTTCTATTGGTTCTCAAACTCTAATAGACATCAGTGTTGAGCTGAGACTGAGAGCAGTGGATCTGTTTGAATGCATTTAATCAATTTGCCTCATAACAGGCAAATTTGTTTGTTTGTGTAAGACAAGTGAAATAATGCAGACGAAGAAACAGATGAGTTAATTAATGCTGGTTCACTCTCTACTACTTTGCATTTGACACTTCATGGTTATGCATAATTTATCTTTTTAGCATTTGTCAGAAGTTATCCCTGGCTTTGAGGCTTAGCGAGATGGGTTTATGCGACCCATTTTAATTTCATGTCAGTGCAGCGGTGCATTGAATATTAGTAAGACCTGTGGTTGAGATAAATGGAATGCTAGAACAGCGTAATGTGATAAGTGATGATTGCACAGACAGATCGGAGGACAAAAGGTTAGCAGCAGGTTTAAATAGTGCCACCTCATCTCGAAAAGTTTGTCTACTTAGTGTCGTGAACAAGTAGTCATATACCAGATGCTTTTATCCAATGCAACTTAACCGCCACCTGCCCTGACCACATGCTGTCTTGTTCCACAGATGAAGGCGCTCTGGTTCGGGCGGCACAAAACCTGGGCTTCGTGTTCTCTGGGAGAACTCCAGACTGTGTTATTGTGGAGTCGGTAAGTAGAGACGTCCTGGGAATAGATGATGAGTTGCACTGGGAACATGACTCACCCTCTGTCATGCTGCATAGCTCACTCACACTTTACACTCTGGAGAACTATTATAGGCAATTTGTACGGCACAGTCCCACTTCAACAGATCCGTTATTTCCTTATTATAATGTATGATAGAGAGGAAGCCATCATGGACCTGTGGCAACTTCATTTCATATACTGAGGCAATGAATAGCGAACATTCTTCCTGTCTGAAACAAATAACCCTTTGACGATCGTTAATACAGTGTTTTCTGCACTGCTATTCGCCAGTGACGCTATTGAATCTTCACAACAAAAATTCATGAATGAATTAGTAATGATTTACCAAAAAATTTTATTTTGTTCAAATTAGTTATTGCATTAGGTGTCATGAACAATCATTAATACAGCTTTTGCTAATTCATACAACTTGAAATGTTAAAGATGTACACTATCGCTTAAAAGTTAATACTTTAATACTTTTATTAAGCATGTGTGCATTAAATTAGATCTTAGTGCTGTGTTTGACACTGTCGATCATAACATACT
>NW_015509920.1:7915-9089 GCF_001515645.1 Sinocyclocheilus grahami
ATTTATACGCACTGTGGGTAGCTGCTGTACTATATCATTAAAGTTTAGCTTGTCTTCAGATTCTTTTTTTATTAAAAATCAATGCTTTTGATTTGAAAATAAGGAAGAGTTCACTTAGGAGAGATGCTGTATAGATATTTCAGGCTGGGTTTCACAGTATCGGATGTGATTTTCTCACCCTGCATAATGTCTTAATGGAGAAGATCTGGGGAATGTGATGGTTTGATGCAGTTTCATGCAGTGCCTCCCCCCACCCCTCTGTTTCTCACTCTTTGGTGTGAGAAGGTGAGAAATCTTGCAGCACTGGAGGGGATAGTGAGAGATCCGGCCGATGTGCTGCAGATATCTGTGCAGAGCTCTTAATAGAAACTTGCTGAGTGAAGATTAGAGAAAATGTAATTAGTGAGACAGAAAGCGCTGCTGTTTTCTTAGACCTGGGAGCGAGGAGTCACACTTTGCAGCTGTAATTGGTTAATCTGATGGCAGCGCCAGGGGAAGAGAGCAAGTCTTGTGCTCCCTGGCCTGTAACGCACTCTAATTTTGGCACTTCAGTGCAAGACATCTCCCACCATTTACCCCATCATCATACTCGCTCGCTTCTAAAAGTCACGGGGGCCAAAAAAAGCAATTAAAAGTTTTAATTTCCTGCTCCCTGGTGTCAAGATGAGTTCAGTGTTTCAAAATAAGCTAAGAGAACAGTAGAGATCTCAAACTCTGGGCTAATACAGTGTCCTAACCAAGCGTGACGTGACAAGATTTCAGTGACATTTCAGTCATTTTATTGTAATAATGTGTGAAGCAACCAAATCACTGCCAATCAGTGTGCTTCCTGGTGAAATGTGACACATTTGTTATCTTTTATCCAATTATTCTCAGGTTCCATAGCAGTTTCTCTTAATCCATGATGGCATTAATATACATTAGTAAATGTATTCATAGAATGATATAATATATGATAAAATCTATTATTTTTCAGTAAGCATCTAGTATTTATTAGTATTCACTATATATTACATATATATCATTTTATATGTGTGTGTGTGTGATTTTTGTGTATGTTTCTTGTAGGTTATACAGCTCAAATTGAAGAAAATACAATAGTAAAATATCTATTATAATATAATAAACATTTTTTCTTACAGCATGGAGAGGAGGAGAAATATGAATTGCTGCA
>NW_015509920.1:9826-10883 GCF_001515645.1 Sinocyclocheilus grahami
AAATTAAGCCCCATGTTTTTTGTCTCCCAGGACACAGTGATTTATGAGCGATTAACAGACAGCTCCAGATACAAGGACATCAAGGACATCACCCTGAAACACCTGGAACAGTTTGCCACAGAGGGTGAGAGACACACACACCTGCTAAGTATCTGCTGTCTCTCTTCTGTTCATCCGTAATCAAATGTTAGTCTGTTCTGCACCCACAATCCAATCAAATCACTGTAGGTGTTGATGATGGTTGCCAGATCCTCTCATAGCGAGAATGAGAACTGAGTATTAGGAGAGACTGATGTCAAATGTGTGTGCTTGAATGGACTGGCATACTACAGTACTTCGCTCTCTTGTGAGGATGACGCCCCCTGGTGGAAGAACTGAGATGTATCAGCCTAACAGGACCCTCAAGCAATCAGTTGTTTTGTCTTTTAAACATCCTGCATGAATAATTCATGTTGAGCAGAGATCATCCACTCAGCTTGATTAGCATCAGTCTAAAAACAGATGATGGCTTTCTTCTTGAGGAAGATTAGAAGAAAGGGATTTTTTGAGGAAGGGAACGTGTTGAGAATTAGCATATCTAAGAGAAGCTTGTGTATTCATTTTTGCGCATTTTTGCAGGACTCCGCACATTGTGTTTTGCTGTGGTGGACATCTCAGAGTCATCCTATCAGCAGTGGCTGGAGGTTCATCATCGTGCTTCGACGTCTCTCCAAAACAGGGCACTCAAGATGGAAGAAAGCTATGAACTAATTGAAAAGGTGAGGTATCCAAATAGCTTTTCCAGTGTGCACAGATGAGGTGGTCTACATCCAAAGATCACAGAACTTTCCAGAACAGCATATGTTCTCCTTGCTGCACCAAAACTAAGACCCAGAGTAATGACGAGGGAAGGCAATATATCACCACCTTCTTGTTTATTATATTGCTGTACAGAGATATACATATCTGTTTTTACAAAAACAAGAAGTACCACAAGGTATCATGGTGTTACCATCGACAGTATCATGTGACTCTGAAGACAGGAGTAATGGCTGCTGAAAATTCAGCTTTGCCATCA
>NW_015509920.1:12959-13559 GCF_001515645.1 Sinocyclocheilus grahami
CTTGAAAAAAGTTATCTGATTACGTAACTCGCGTTACTTGTAATGTGTTAACCCCAACACTGATTACCACAATTGTCCTCCTACAAGCAATAGTCCTTTATCATAGTTATTAAAATCAGTAACAAAGTCCATGTTATGTCAAGTTGGACTTCTCATCCTCAAATTTCATAAGGTAATTTGTCTTCATAAGAGGGGACGGTGTGAGGAAACGTCAACACAGCCATATTTCACAAATGACGTGCTTCTGAGAGCACTCGGGATTTTGAGGACAGTCTGCAGGTTACACAGCAGTCCCTCTTCTCCTGTAGGAAGTTTAGTTTGGCGAGTCCCAGAACAGCTCCATGGCTTCGGTTTGATCAATGAGGGCTGGGTTTTCTCTGCGCACATGGCATCCAAAAAAGTATAAACGATTAGGCTCAAACCGCGAAGAAAGCACAGTGGTGGACCTGTGGAAAGCTGGACTCTGGAAGTGTTCGTCAAACATGGCCGACCACCATCATTAATCACTGGCTGAAGCAGCCCTGCCAGCTTTTCTGAGAAAATGGATCTAATCAATCATTTCACATAAAAGCTGCTGGTTTGACGGATGTAATTACAACA
>NW_015509921.1:0-227 GCF_001515645.1 Sinocyclocheilus grahami
CCGACATCTGCGGGAATGCTGGAGTCTCCGCGTCTCCTGGGCGGCTTTTCATCCGTCAATCAAAACGACGTTCGAGTTACTCGGCGCAAAGATTCTGTTCCCATGGCAACGGCGTTAAACAATCCGTTCGAAGCCTCGGCAGATGTGTGCTTTTTCAAATGGGTGTGCGCGAATATCAAACGAGCGCTTAGCAGACAGCGGGTTTGTATTAAGGAACCTGGTATGAG
>NW_015509921.1:6757-7426 GCF_001515645.1 Sinocyclocheilus grahami
AAATTTGTCTGTAAAGTTGAAGATATACAAGGAATTTCTTTGTGATGCATTAACTGGCTTCTGTTTACCAAATCTAAAAATCAAATCATTTTGTGTGTCCATCTTTTCTATATCATGAAAAGGCAACAGAGCAATGGCCCGACTGCCATAATCAATCACTACAGCCTCAATGCCCTCAAAGACCCCATCAGGAGAGCATATTCTTCAAAACAAAGTGACCAATTATTTTTCACTTGTGGCGTATGATCCTCTGCAGTAATATACGACCTCCACATTGTTCTGTGGAGAGATATGATACTCTGTACCTTTTTTGGCAACCTCCCAGAACTCGAAGGCCACTTTGAAGGCCTGAGCCACCGTGAGTGTGACCGCCTGGGCCTGAGTGAACACAACAAGACAAGACAAGATCGAGTCATTAAGACAGGATGAAGGGGAACTGTAGTATCTGTGCATTATACACACAAGAACAACATACACGTACAACATGTATGCATATTTTTAAGGCATTTCAATATCAGTCATAAGTGGTTGGCAAACTTTTTATACCAAATAACATATCTAAACAAATCAAACCAAAAGACACAGAAATAGTCTGAATTTCACATAAAGCTATATTAAAATAACTAGATCTGCCTCTCTCTCTATATAGATATAAATAAATATATACAT
>NW_015509921.1:8994-9678 GCF_001515645.1 Sinocyclocheilus grahami
CACTTGGTCAAAACAACGGATCTCTGAATTCATCCAGCTTCCTGATCAGCCTTTGTTTCAGTAGTGCACTTATGGTACATTTAAATGTTGCCTAGGTAGGCGGCTAACTAGGAAAGCTTTTGTATCTAACCCTCAGCATCTAGCCATAAACAGGCATGTTTTTGGACGGTGAAGTGAATGCTTTGAAGAACAGCCTGTCCTTCAACAGACACAACGTGAGCTAGTCAGCTATTCTGGAACAAAACTGTCCCCCTTCTTCATGCTTTGTTTGACTGCTTTTGTTCCAGTCAGAAGTCTTTGTGGTGACTGAAGATTCACAGCTTTCATAAGGAAAGCATCAAACACTCACCACTTTCCGTTTGGCACAGAGGAATGCGTGGCACTCCAGCGTCTCATTCTGCTGGTTCTGGGTGATGAACGCAAACACTTTGTCATGCATCTTGTCAGCTGTGCAGTATGATATCCTGGGCAAATGGTCACAAAACAGACCAGAGTTAAGGACTTGCAGTCAGTTTTAAGTAAATAAAAATGATGTTTTGCAGAGATATGGACATGGAGCAGACACAGCTGTCTGTGCTGAATCTTCAAGGACTGTTTTTTGTGCTGCTGTTACACATTAAAGAACTGACGGCTGCTGTTTGTCTTTAAACAAATATAGAAAGTGAGCGTGTGTGTGTGTGTGTG
>NW_015509921.1:11593-14357 GCF_001515645.1 Sinocyclocheilus grahami
TACGGTATTTAACTGTAAATTTAAGTTAAAACCGTAAAACGTTGCAACCGTATTTTTTAACGGTCAAATTCCGGCAACCACAGCTGCTGTTTTTTTTACCGTAAATTTTACGGAATTTTTTTTTTACAGTGCAGGTGTAGTGGTGTGCAAACTATAATTATATATAATAGTTGTCTAACATCCCTATGTAGTAAACATAGCGATGTTTAGATAACTGTTATAAACATAGGGATGTTTAGATAACTGTTATATATAATTATGCTATATTATATTATATAAAAATTATTTTAAAAAATCTCACACAGAACAGTTATGCATAATTTAATTACATCAAGGGTCAAATCAAATATAAATAGCACATTAAAGTTAAAAGTTACACACTTTTTTGTGTGTGCGCTGTACAGGTATAAAGAATGTTTTTGTTTTTTTGTACATTTATGACCATTATAAAAAAAAAAACAGTAACATCTGTTTTTATATGGTGAAATTTCATTATTCTGTTTGAGTTTTATAAAATTTACCATTGGTCTTCCACAGTAGCATACATTTAGATCATGATAACCACACTTATAAACACACATATCACCTCAATATCATGGCATAAAATGTAACTACATGGTTTCTAAGTATCTGTATGAGAAACAGTAGTCTAAATACATTAAAGGAGACATATTATGCCCCTCTTTACAATATGTAATATAAGTCTCTGGTGTCCCCAGAATGTGTCTGTGAAGTTTCAGCTCAAAATACTCCTCTGATCATTTATTATAACATTTTGAAAATGCCTATTTTGAGTGGAAGCAGAAGCACGCTGTTTTTTGGGCGTGTCTCATTAATGGCAAATGAGCTTTTTCCAGAATAGAGCTGCGCCATTACAGCTCGTACCTGCTAAAAACATCTGTTTTGGTTCTGATTATCATGTTTATCACACTGAAATCATGCGTTTTAAACCATATGAGTTTAAACTTCTGATATACGGTTTTCTGAGAGCACACAGCCGAATCACACGGACAGAAAGCGGCTGTCACAGCACGTGAGTACTAAACTAAGTTCTCATTCATACGTTAAAAACACACATGAGTTACAAAAAAACAAGTCGTTATGTCTGTGAAGGTAAACAGCTGGGAAATAAATCGCTTGTTTATTTTAGATCTGTGTGGCAGCAGCAACAGTAAATTAATCATTAAATCCACTGCTCTCTTGTCTCCTCTGAGGTTGGGACTCTAAACAGTGTTCTGTGCTCGTCTGTGCAGCCAAAGACAGAACAGTTAGCATGTTTTGCTCAAACTTTCGCCATGGCATTAGAACTAGTACACTGTTGTCGCTTGCGAAAACACAATGACGGCGTCGTGGGTGTAAACTTACAGATTAAGGGGTGGTAATATTATAATGAGATCCCTTTGCCACGTCACCAAGGGAGCGAAATCTGACGCCCTCGTTTTCTCAGACGCTTGCAGAAAAAGGCTTCCCAAAACAAAGTTACTGGGTTAATCTTTTTCACTTTTCCTTGGTTGGTAGATGCACCGGGGACCTGATTATAGCACTTAAAACCTGGAAAAGTCATGATATGTCACCTTTAAATCACAAAAAAATACTGTAATAATTATATTCCATTACTTCTTTAATATAATAAGATTCAATATGAATATCCCACATTTCTGACATAATACCATGGTGCAGTTAGTGTTACTACAGTAAATCCATGGTAAATGATGGCGATTTGTATCTGTATTGTTGTGCACAGTGTTTCTTCTGTTTGTCAGCGCTGTCGTAAAACTAGTTTAAATGATTCATTAAATCAGTCATTTGTGTTTGCTGAATTCATGCGCTTCACACAGGATCTCAGTGCTGTTCAGTGTTCGCGTGACCGAGATTTATCAGCGAATAAACGCATCTGCTCTAGTGAGCTCACGCTGCGCTGCCGTTTGAACTGAGCCAAGCGGATAAACGGTCTGTGTGGCGCAGTTCAAATGAGTCGTACTGTTTCGTTCCACTTTTGGTATATAAACTTTATATTGAACATTTATCGAACTCGTGTTATAGTTTCATCAAGGAAAATTATATTGCAATAATTATTGTTATCGTGTTATTGCCCCAGCCTTAATCCGAGCTATATGTCAAATGACAGAACTCACCGTGGCAACAATCCTCTTGACAGCAGCGGCTGAGAGCTCCTCGCCTTTGGGTTGGTCCACCAGAGTCATGCCCAGATGCCGAAGGTTAAAGGTCATTCCCTCCAGAAGAGTCTCTCTAGTGTCAGTCCAGTTCTCAGGTAGCTCTGGAGCAAGGGGAGAAAAGACGAACAGAGTGAAGAGTTTATGAGGAAACACTAAACAGCCACAAAAACATTCACACATGTGGGTTAAACCAAGTCAGCACAGACAAGCAGCTTCAAAGTGCACACCAAAGACTTGTGCTGTAGAGGTCATGAACAGTTATGAAGTATTGAAAGAAAAAAAAAACACACTGCATGAGCAAATATTTGTTGGAATCAACCTTAAACCTCTAACGACTCAAATATTCCAGGCCAAAAACATTTTGGATGCTCCTGTACACCCTTATTTCCAGGGCTGACTGAAAACAAAAAGACAGTCAAAGGTCTGGAGCAGCTGTAAGAGATGAGGTTTCAAGAAATTAAACATGTCTTTCTTGAAGCAGTGTTTCTGGTAACATTTTTCTCCAATTTCTATCCTGGAGTGTCTTTTCTCCGCTCATCTTCACTAAAAACATAATGTGAAAATATAAAAGTCTTGCTTAAACCCCT
>NW_015509921.1:14959-16296 GCF_001515645.1 Sinocyclocheilus grahami
CTATTCCATTAAAGTATATATTCTACCTAAATGTTACATTATAAAAAAAAATAAAAATAAAAAACAAATACTACAAATTGAAAAAAAGAAAGAAAAAAAGCTTTTTTGTTATGGTCTTGCCATTCAACAGTGCTTCAAAAGTTCTCATGGGGCAATATGATGTAAACGGCACTATTTTTAAGTCATATTCATAAGGAAAAGGCAATTCCTGTATCTCATTTACTTTAGTCCGAACAAGCCACTGATCTGCTAGAATCCTCTCAAATGCTCAACTATTAAAGCTACTGTACCACTACTTGTTCAATGAATCATACATATTTACAGGAATCATAAACACAGGAAACAGTGAATCACTGTCTCAGGAAGAGATTGCTGATTTTTGTGCACAGCCGACAGAAACATGTCACAACAAGGGCAAAATTCACAACTCTATTGTGGCATAAACAAAACCAGTCATACCAAAGATGATCAAATCATTACAAAGAAACTGAAATGCTGATGAGTGACTTCGTGTGTCCTTAAATCACTTTAGGAAGCTACAGGGTCTATATCATTACTTTCCCCACAGCTCCTGAAAGCTCCTACAACCCCAGCATAAAACCAGGGTAATTCACAGACATGCAGAGATGGAAATAGTGACATACTGATTAGTGACACACCCAAGGGCCCTTAATCACGGGGGGGGGCACTACTTTGTCTTGACCATATCCCTGAAGAACCATCCAAAGGTGGAGTGACCCAAACCACCACCTGCCGTCAAGCTCCAAAATCAGAAACTCAACTGGCTGTTGGGCCAGATATGATTACAGTGCAAAATGGTGATTTTTTTTTATTTTTTCTGAGGTCATGGTAAGGAGTTATTTCAGTCTTGGCCGGATGGAGAGGGAAAAAAAGTCATTTTGTTTATTTTTCAAAATGAAAAAAATAAACAGAACTCTAAGAAACAGGAAGTCATTTTTTGCTTCGAGACAAATGCAGATAAACGTAGATGATGCAAGTGATGGCGACATGTTAATGAGGACCTTGATATGAGAGATTTGTGTGTGAATTACAAACAACTATGAAATGGACCATAATTTCTTTGGGGGAAACTATAGCTTTGTGAACAAATCTTCATAAAAAAGTTAATTAAAAAAAAATCCAGGTCTCCCTAGTAAGTCTCCTAGACTCGTGCTTCTACTTCTACACAACACCTCATGAAACATGAGAGGTGAATATCGAATGCTTTTATCAAATGGACTGCCTGGAAAAGGCTCAACAGCTGCTGCTGGACATCTCCGTGGCTCTCTGCATCAGACTGCTGTACTCTTTAGATTGTGCAGGCCACCGACACACCA
>NW_015509921.1:17565-17903 GCF_001515645.1 Sinocyclocheilus grahami
AAGGTTCACCATTGTTCCAAGTTTTCTCAATTTGTGGATAATGGTACATGGTACATGTGATTTAAACCCATTTTTTGGGTCGTGACCCACCAGTTTAAAACCACTGGTTTAAAGAGGGAACAACACAATCCAGCTGGCAAAATAAACAACTGCAACCCAGTCAAATAAAAAAGATCTTTGTCTGGATTCCTCAAAAAGGAGTGAAATGAGCTGAAGTCTGTACTGCAGCTAAAAGTAGGTCAGTAGATCAACAAAAGAATGTTAAACACACAAATGTGTCTTATTCTTCATCACTCACCCATTGAGAGAACAACCTATAAACACTGGTAGCTTGCTGA
>NW_015509921.1:19661-20315 GCF_001515645.1 Sinocyclocheilus grahami
GTGCTTTGCTAAAATAAAATGGCTGGGTTTTTGAGGGCTAATGAAAAGCGTGCTAGTGTTGGTGACATGCTCCAGCAAAAAGCCATTTCTCAAAACCTAGACAGCGTTTTTGGGCATTACTGCTGTCTAGATAGGTAGCTCAACAGGTTTTGAGACCCAGCCATCCACTAATGAACCCTAAAACATGTAGTTTCGTACGAAGGTTGCGAATCTCATCAATAGATGTGACTTAAATACTCGTCTGTGCCTTTCATTAAACAACTTTTCAGAGAATATTTATAAATTGTAATCAAAAAATGACCCACAAACTAACTGACAAAGCTTCTTAACTATTAGGAAAACGTCCTCTTTTGAGTGTATTACCAAACATGATTAACACTTCTGATAAACGCAATATGAGACGACAGTCTCGCTGTTGACATACTCACTTTGGTGTTTGCCTGAGCTCCAGGACTGTTTGGTCAGGCTGGGACTGCGAATAAAAGCCCTTCTGGCTGATTTGAGCACATCCATGGCGAGGTTTCTAAGCGGAGAAGCGTCTTCAGGTGCTGCTGTTGGCCATGAACTACGTCTTCTCACTCTCTCAACTTTGTTGTGGCCGCGTCGACGCCGACATCTGCGGGAATGCTGGAGTCTCCGCGTCTCCTGGGCGGC
>NW_015509922.1:0-2668 GCF_001515645.1 Sinocyclocheilus grahami
ATTGTCACTCGCGGCCGTTGCACGGCTCTCAGCCATTTTTCATGCGAGCCAAGAGATTGTTGTATTGTAGCAACAGCCGAAGCTAACTCTCCCTTAACAACATTAAAGCAACACCATGTAACTTTTGCTCACGATTCCTCCATGTGGTTGATAAGCGCAATTGTCTGTTACCAGTGTAGTAAATACTGTCGCTGTATAAGCTTGCCCGTGGGCAGTGCAAATCACATTAATTTATTGAACTAAGCTGACGGAACCGGTGAATGGAGAAACCTCGTTTGGAAACTATGTCCACTGACCAGGTAAGTAGCCTGTGTTACACTATGTTCTACAAATATCATTACATATTTTTATTTATTGTTACTCCAGAATTCATTCGAATTCATTCATACAGAAATTGTATAATAGAATAAAATGTTGTCTGCATAATAATGTAGCCATAACGTCCATAATAGCCTATACATCGGACATTGTCATACGTTTATAAGGCTGTAAAATAACAGAACCTCTTTATTTGAATAACCGTTCAGACATGAAGTAGACTGGGGAATTAGTTTTTGAATCTTGGGTGTCGAAACAGACATGGTACACATGGTACAGCTCGCTCCAATGAGTGTAAGCCCGTCCGATATTGATTTGTGTCCGATCACTCTCTCTCTTTCTTTTCTTCGCTTCCTCCGACAATTCCCTTTTTGGTGTCTTTGCTTGCTCTGCCATGGCATTGGTTTTGAGACTTGCATATAAGATTGTTTCGTCTTATAGTTAGCTGTTGGCTAACTCCACACAGGCTACGAGTAAAATATGTGACGTAAGCCGTAAAGCAGGTCGCACTCTTCCACTGGCAGGGGATGGGCGGGGCTGTGTGTCCCGACCCGAATACAAAACTTACGGAGTGTGGTTCTAGCAGCTAGGAGGCTGCTCAGGTATCAGTGAAGGTAGAATTCACCTGAAATACCACTGAAATAATTTTAGAGACATTTTAAGGTCGAAAAACTACATAGTGTTGCTTTAATGTCTGCCTGCAGACCGCAAATCACAGTTTCAATCTTCACACAAATGTCATTTTTCATGGATTCGAGCGATTGTTTAAACATTTCAACTGTCAGTGATTCCCCCTCAGAAGTACCTCTCGAGTTAGCCGATCCCGCCGTGTTAGCCAGCTTTTACTTGCCGCTACGCTTACTGCTCGGAGCTGGCATTATATGCACCATACCCACTAAATTTGAGCCAGTAAGTGTTAGCGAATCAGAGTGAAAAAGTAATGAAATAAGTATCAAGGTCTGACTTTAATAAAGTTGAAATTTCACCCGTGAGCAGCTCACTAAAAACGTGTCTTCATAGCTTCTGCGCAACAGTGCCCCCCCCCATTGGGAGCACTATTTGAACTCAGCTTTGATTTTACAATTTTCAATTTCAGTATAGATACACACCTAAAGGCTTCCACCCTTATTGACTGCAGGAAACAAGATGCAGTTAAATTAACTAGGTGACCATTTGTGACAATAGCAGGGACGATGTTGTCACACTATATGAGGTGTTGTCTCAATGGGAAATGCCATTAAACCAGCTTTGTCGGACCTTTAAACAGTGAACTATAGGTGTCAACAACCGGTTATAACCCTAGTATACTTTCCTTAGTAATTTGAATGGAAATTCAGTAAATTCATCTTCCTGTCATTCCTATTCAAATTTCACTTCTACATCCTGACATATTCAAATTCATCTTGTGAACTGAAAAAGAGTTTAATTTTTTTATTTTGCTTAAAACTGTTAAGAAAATGCTTTTATTTAATCAGGGGTTTTCACACTTTTTTGGCACTGTATACTTTATAATTTATTTCTAAAGACTAGTCAGAAATCATGAAAATAATTCACTTTAATTACATATTTACTCATTCATTCATTCATTCATTCATTTGTTCCTGAAACTATATTGTTATATATCCCTTGTGTCTGCTTTGATTCTTGCTTTGTATTTTTTGCTTTGCTCCTGTTTTCCTTTGTTAGTCTATTAGCCCTGTCTGGATACATAGCCCTAGTGTTTCCTGTATTCTTTCTCAGGCTGTTATGTTGGTTTGCTTTTTTTTGCTTTTTCTCTCTGTTATTTCTTTCCTGAACTTCCCTTCTATTTGTTTGTTTTTTAAAATCTTTTATTCCCTTATTTAATCTTAATTTGCTATACTATATTTGATACTGGATACAACCCTCGCTAGTCTCCTAGTTCCCCAGTGTAACAGAAGACCTGACCAAGCATGGATCCAGCAATAAGCTGGATCAAACTCCCACAGGTGAATGTTCCCTCAAGGACCACACTAGAGACTTTCTGGACATTGCTCATTTAAAAAACTTCCCGGATTTTGCTGTCATAGATTGGACAGGACTAAACAATCTAGACTCATGACTTTAGTCAAAGGACTAAACTCACAACTTCAAACACAGTTACCCATGATGGTCCTCGAGAGACACTTTGTGAGTATGAGGACTTAGCCTTCCAGCTAAGCGGCCCCTTGTCTGGTGGTCCCAGTGCTTCAAGGCTCTTATTTGGTTCCTGGACTATCTGTTTCTGGCAACATTGTTGACTTGACTTCACAGACACTACTAGAAGAGAGCTGAACTCAGCTGGACAATAACATCACTGAATCAACAATGAACTGACTTTAACTGATAAACT
>NW_015509922.1:5849-7230 GCF_001515645.1 Sinocyclocheilus grahami
ACTAATATCTAAAAGAATAAGAATAGACAGAAGACCAGAATCAGCTGCAAGGAGAAGATAATTTGTAACTTTAACAAGAGCTGTTTCTGTACTATGTTTAGATCTGAAACCTGACTGAAATTGCTCATAAAGATCATTACTTTGCGAATGTGCTTCAAGTTGAGTTGCTACTGTTCTCTCAAGTATTTTTTGAAATAAAAGGACTTTTTTATTTCAAAAATGTAATTTTGTTTTTGAAACTTAAGGTTTCAATTGTTAAAAATGTTCCTGCTCTTTTATTGCAGTCATGTCTTATTCAAAAGATACATACGGACATTAGCATGGCGCAATGGCATGTCAGAAATGGCAATGTCAGAAATCAAACCTCATGTAATGCTTCTTCATGTGGCAATTTTTGTATGTGTTTGTGATTTAAATGTTATACAGCTGGAGACTTTGGGTCCATTCCTCACACATTATTTTGGCTTTTTAAATTGAAAGGAATACTACAACAAATATGTCATAATGACAGGATTATACCCCAATTTATAATTTCTTGACAATAAATTTTCCCATGTTCTTCGCGTCTGTGTATTGACGCCAAAGGTTTCTCATTGAATGTATTGGAGTACCCTGCAGTGACTCCAAGGGGTCCTCCTGACTAAGTGTACAATAGTTGGGAGTGAGAATGTGTTTTTAAAAATGCATCTTAATCACTAACAGCCCATATGGTTTAACCAAGCACTAAATTAGCACTGTGCTAAGTCATTGGCATTCTATTCAGTGGTTCTCTTTTTACTCATAGAGATTTCTTTGAGCAACACCAATTATTGAGGCCAAAGTGTACTTTACATGGACATTGCCTGGGAGTGGACATAACTTAATCACTGCTCAATTTAGACAGAATTTGTCATGTCCAGTTAGATGCCCTATTCTCCGGTGGCACTGCAAAAAGCATTTTTGGCCCAATATACTCAAAAATTATATTCTGTTGGCTGGACGACTCTGTAATTTCTCTTTATGAGCCTGGAGTGATCACATAGAGAAATAGGCCTGGCTGGTCTTTCCTTTGCTGTGAGTTTCAAGGTCGGTGAGCATCTATGATTCAGCTCTCTTGGATGTCAGTCAGCATTTGCCATTACGAGATCCGACATGGAAAAGGAAAACCGAGTGTTCTATTTCAAGGTATTCATAAGTGCTTCTACAGTTCCACAAGAAAGAGTAAAAGGCTTGTTCAATGAACAGGGTACCAAACAGGGCCTGAAAAATAGGTGTTTATCCAAAAATAAGGGCTTGACCTTAATATAATGTTGATCGTTTGAGATCGTTTGAGATGTTGATTGGGATATCAATCTCAATATTACATGACAGTGCTTTAATTTGTTAGTGGTTTGCATTTTTT
>NW_015509922.1:7598-8731 GCF_001515645.1 Sinocyclocheilus grahami
CCTCCTGCCTGTCCCTTTGGCCCGCATCACTCACAGCAGAGCAAGTGTGTTCTTGATAACGCTGCTGTGTACATTTCGGAAATGCCGACAACGAGACACATTTAGCTTCATCTGCCTCCAAATCTTTAAGCTACTTTTCCCTAACCTTTTCAGCACCACCGTTTCAATTTGGTCCATTTTAAGAGACTGAGAGGAAGGTGGAAGAGAGGTGAAGCGATATTTACATAGGCGGAGCAAGATCACTTATCACTCCGTCTATATAGTGCTTTGTGATGGGCCGCTATTCCTGCATGATGGGCCGGTCCTTGGCGGAAAAAAATTGAATAATTGTACCTGCCCAAAAGGTGCAACGGCCCACCGGGAAAATGCCCGGTATGCCAGATTACCAGCCCAGCACTGAATGCAGTGCAGTAATGCTTTTACATTAGAAGAAACAGAAACTTAGGTCCCAGGTTCAAGTCCCTGCTGAGCCATGAAGCATTTTTGTGTGTAGTTTGCATGTTTTCCCCATGTCTACATGGGTTTCCTCTGGGTGCTCATGTTTCCCCACAAACCAAGGACATGCAGCATAGGTGAATTAGATACTATAAATTGCCCATAGATGTGAATATATGTGTGCGTGTTTGTGTGAAAGCCCTGTGATGGATAGGCCATCCATTCAGAATGTCCCGTGCCTGAGGCCATATGTGTGGCACCGGGTATTTTGTCATGGGCAATGATGAAATACGCAGTTTAGCAAACATAATATAATCAACCTATAATCAGAATATAATCAGAATATAATTAATAGACATTGAAAAAATAATCGACCCCTCAATGCTACAGTTGACCAATCAGAATAATGTATTAAGAGCCATGTAATAAGGAGACATATGTTATACGATAACCTCATGGAACATGCACATTCACAGTGATAATATGATGATTCATAATGCTAAACCTCATAATCAAACAGCAGCTGTTAGAGTCAGTGACTCAGATTTAAGCTCTGGAAGAAAACAGAAATGTGGTGGACAGCCTGACTCATATACGTAAGCTGTTGTTAAGGAGAGGGAATATAAACAGAGATTTGACTTCAAACAAAATACAAAATGTTTGAAAAAATAAAACAAACAACAAATAAATAAATAAAT
>NW_015509922.1:13016-13556 GCF_001515645.1 Sinocyclocheilus grahami
AAGTATAATATAAGTATAGGCTATAATATTTCTGCAGTAAGTTCTCTTTTTAAAATATGTTAGAAGTGTATTTCTGTTTCACAAGGGTTTAAAATGTACTGCATAGGAGGCACGACCCAGGTGTAAAACTTTTAATGTGGAAAAACTTTCTTAGTGGATCTTGAAAATTGATGTCACTATTGGAAAGTGTGTACTGCATGCAAACACCCTTCTCTGTGATTGGCCAGAGCTTTGACATCATCACCCTCCGCAGCTCCTCCCCCAGTCTCCCCTGCACCAGGACCATCACTCGCATCCTTAGAGCATCAGCACGCCACAGCACGTTCTCTGCATCCAGTCGACTCCTGCTCCATCCTGATACATCAGGCTTGAAGCTTTGAGATTACAGTAATGGAGAGCTTGCTGGATAACCCGATGAAAGCCGTGCTTTATCTCAAAGAACTGACCACTATTGTTCAAAACCAGCAGAGTCTTATTCAAACCCAGCGGCAGCGGATCGACGAGCTGGAGAGGAAGGTTGAGGATCTGATCGGCGAGAAC
>NW_015509923.1:0-409 GCF_001515645.1 Sinocyclocheilus grahami
TGCCAGTATAAAGCTTGGAAGAGCCAGGACATTTTTTTTAATATAACTCAGATTGTATTCGTCTGTAAGAAGAAAGTATCATATACTAGGATCATATACTAGGATGGCTTGAGGATGAGTAAATCTCATTTGGTGGCCTATCCCTTTAAAGACATAATTCACCCAAAAATGAAAATTCACCATCATATGATATAAACTCGAGGCCCCTGATGGTACTCTTTGGAGTTTGAGAAGATGATAAATGAAACATAAAAGACTGGCATTGCTATCTAATTCTTAGCATTTACATTTATAATGTAATATAGATTACATTATGTGGTACTCTTAGTTAATGTTCTTAAAGTTTAAGTTAAGAAGTGTTACCAAGCATATATGTGACCCTGGACCACAAAACCAGTCTTAAGTCGCT
>NW_015509923.1:3013-8755 GCF_001515645.1 Sinocyclocheilus grahami
TTGAGAGTCCCCATAAAACAGAAAAACCAACCTGTGTGTGTGTGTGTGTGTGTGCGCATGAGTTTGTCTGACCGTGAGTGACACAGGGTTTGTGGGTAGTGCCGGACTCTCCTGAACACGTGACTGGTGTGTGTTTTAGACGAGGGGCCGCAGGGGACGAACTGACTACTTTCATCATCATCGTCCCTGTTTTGGCTCAGCCAATCATCACCCAGCGAGGAGGCGGAGTCCTGGCTGGGCGGGGCCTGGCACTTGGGTGGCTCGTGCAGGGAAGGGTTGGAGGCTCCGTCTGCTAGCGGCTAAACATTCATCAAACACACACATTAATAACGAGTCAGCACTGAAGCTCTGACTGACTGGAGATCAGGACTCACTCTGTATCTCTGGTTGATGGGATACACCACCCTCGCCTTCAGCGCAAACGCCGCCACGTCGCTGTTCACCGCCGACTGATGCCGCTCCTGAGAGAAGACGAATACAAGATATCAATAAAAGCACTCGCGAACATCACTCAGGGAAGCTTCATTTTGTCAAGCAGATGAAGGAAGTTTGTGCTAGAAACTCGTGCTGGAGCTGGTGTGAGTTAAACTCTGCAGGACCTCCAGGAGCAGGTCTGGACACCCCTGATATAAACTATGCCATAGTTTGGGTTCCTTGCCACTGTCGCCTTTGACTTCCTCAGTGAAGATTTAAAAGACAATTCATATTCAATTATAATGACACTGTTTATATTACTGTGAAGCTGCTTTGAAACAAGCTGTATTGTATGAAGCACTATAGAAATAAAGAAGATTTGATTGTATTTAGTACTTGGCAAAGTTCAAGGACAAGGTGAGAGTCTGGTGACATAAGCAAGTTTTACTAATTAATTCACCAATTCTATCACTTTTAAAAAGTAATATGACACATTATTGATGTCCTGGTAACCAAAGTTAACTAGTTATTGACTTTTATATGGACAGTAGGTATGTGACGTGTGTGTTTTCTCCACCATCTCTCGTCTCTCTCTGGCAAACGAGTGAAGATGCACATTTATCATGTTTTCTGTATCATGTAGGGTTGGAGTTTGTGGTACGTACGGCTCCTTTAGCAGGTTCTGCCTCCTCTTGTGTTCTCCTGCTGTCACAGTCGCTCTCCTCCTCACACTCCTCTAGACGCCTCCGCAGACCTTCACACACCTTCAACACAACACAACACTAACAGTCCATATACCGGAGTAGACTACTAAATTATGTTGGCATTAATGGAAGTGCATTAGCATGGTTCAAATTGTACTTGTAACACCGCCATCAATTCGTAGCAGTGAATGAAGAGGTATCATATCGATCACAAGTGCAGTATGGAGTACCTCAAGGCTCAGTACTAGGGCCGTTACTCTTCACGCTTTACATGTTACTCTTGGGAGATATCATCAGCAAACACGGTGTTAGCTTTCACTGTTATGCTGATGATACTCAGCTCTATATTTCTTCACGGCCCGGCGAAACATACCAATTTGAAAAACTAACGAGCAAGTCTTGATTGACAAGAAACACTTCTGTTCAGGCCAAGATGAGGCTCTGTTCCAGCTAAACAACCACCTTCAAAAGAAACAAATAAAGCCCATACTAAAGGACAAACTAAGTTATAGTCACTAATTAAAACAAAAATAAACAACACTCATTGGGTCCAACAATCATTAACATTTTTCTACATCTATATGATATTTAAGACCCTAAAGAGAGCTGCTCAGCTAATAACCCTGTATTCAGCTCAAAGATTTTCTTCCTTTCCTCCTTTAATGAGTAAATTGTGTGTCATCATAAAATCATGAATGATGAAAAATGATTGTAAGATTTTATTATTTGAGGCTACTTAATTTAACGCAAGAGGCTAATGCCATGCTGAACATACCCAAACAAACACAACTGGAAATTGGATGAATAAAAATAACAGAAAGGAAACAGAAATCTCTGACAAACCTGAATGAATGCTAAACTAACTTTTCCATACACATACCCACACTTTGCACACAACTACAGTAGCATCTGTCCTGTCATTCAACCTCACACTGCAGCTTCTATTAATAACAAGAAGCAATGTTTGACTTATAAACTGTGCAATTTGTGACAGTCTGTGAAGCATCTTAAAATAGCTACCATTCATTTTTAATTGGATAGCAGTAAGATAAGGTCACAAAACGGCCTATTGCACACAAATCAGGTTCTTCCCTATATATCTATTTCAAAAAGTAAACTCACATACTTACTGTAAAGTGACCAGCATGGCTATGAGTGTAAAACTGTTTTATATTGACATTTATATTGATATTTATAATATTGAAAAACTTACGTTTCAGACAAAATAGGCCTGTTAGTTTTCCACCAAATGAAGTCAAAACAAACCAAAGCATCAAGTTTTGAGTACCGCCAAGCAACAAACAAACTGAAACACCATACAAGAGTGAAGCAGAGAAACACAGATTTCCCCTCATTTGTAATAACTAAGTTCCAGCTCCAGTTTGGGTTTTCCATTTCCTGCTACCTACTCATTTTGCACTCACTGGTGTGAGAAACCCTGCTCCGAGCGATCCGGGGGCGAGGAACCAAGACTAACCACCATCAAATGCATCTAAGTTAGCAAAGGAATTGGTCCAAATGCATGCACTTTTTCCCATTATAGGTGAATGCAAGAAGCATCTTCAGCACAAGAGTTTCAGATGTCCATGAATGATCTGAAGAATAAACCTTGCAATAGTTGCAGTGGTATTTCAAAATGTTTGTTCTACATACTAACTCTTCTCAGGTATGTCTATTTGTATAAGTCGTTGTACAGGGATTCAGGTGTGGGCCCTCGGGCATCTATTTATCTTACTAAAGGAGTCGTCAGATTCAACCATGTAATCAAGTATGTGCCCAGAGCCAGGCTTACTGATAGTGCTTGTTTACTAGCATCTGCTTTGGATATCTGGCATTGACGTAACCACACAGGGTACAGCAGAGATGGGTTGATGTAGCAGCTTTTCAACCAACAGTCTTTCAGAGAAAGAAATGTGATCAAGATCACAACCTTTGTCTTGTTGGATTAGAAGCATTTACAGTAGAAAGGTTTCAAAGCGCAGGATACCATTACTTTGAAATGGATGTGGCTACATCATTGAAAGAGCTGTCAGACTGAAGCAAAAGACAATGTGTTTCTACCACTCAACACATGCCAAAGTTTGAAGCTACACATTGTGTAGTAGAGATAAAAGATGGATCCGTTAGTTAAACACAAATTTGTCTTTATTTGCAGGTGATGATTCTTCAAAGATGACCTAGCTGGATCCGGGTAATGAAAGGACCACATCTAAAGATACATCTCTATGTTATCATCCGCTGTCTTTTGAACACCTTTAGTTGATGCTATTATTACAGACGGTATTGCTAATCCTTGCAACTTCACTAAAACAACAGCAGTTCTGTGTTGGCTCTTCCTCTGATATTCAGATTTTGTAACTTATCTTCTCAAATAGAATGCATGCAAGGTATACATTTTATTAGTCAATGCATTCACTGATAACTACGGTGGCCGAGAGAGCTCAACGCGCTGCAACTTAAGAAAACACCAGCAAATTGAAAAAACACCAGCAAATTAAGAAAACATCTTCATCAGTTTGACAACACACGCGCTGCAAATCCTCACAACACATGCAAATGAAGAAACGCGCTGCAAATAGCACGGACCACAACGGAAATGTTTCAAGGGGACCCAAAAAAGGGACGGACCCGGCTGGGATTTGTTTTGTGGAGTGGCTTTTTTTTTTTTTTTGAGTTTCTGCCAGTGATTCCTTATTTTTTTTTAAAAAAAATTTATTGAAGATATAACATTCACAGGGGATACAGTCATAGCAATAAATTACATACACAACCAGAATACAAAACAATAAATATATAAAGAATAATAAACATGAAATATAAACAGAACAAAAACAAATAAATAAAAAGTTAAACATCTTTTTTTTGTAAATAAATCATAAATTAAAATAAAAAATAACTTAAATGGAAAATTACACATAAAATGTCAACTTCAAAAGAACACACCGGAGGTAACCCTGACATCAGAGTCAATATTTCTCCATCAGTACAGTAGCTTAGCAGCTCTCTTATGAAGTGATGCGCAGAGATCCAGACATCCTCAGATCGGGCACACACTCAGTAGCTGTACGTTTGTGAAGATGAAGGCCACAAAGAGTTCACAGTTTTAAGATATCATGCAGCTCCTTTGATCCTGATTCCCAAATCAAAAATAGTGCATTAATTACCTCAAAACTAAACCGTTTGTTGTAAACCGAGAAAACCAGCAAGATATTTCTTTCCAAAAATCCTTTGCATATTCGCATTCAAAACATAAGTCTTGTGAAGAGATGTCCAACTTAAATGTTGAGAGTAAAGCGTTACAGGATAGCACATGTGAAGAGGCTTATAATAAAAGTTCTTTCATCTGGTTAGGTAACAGAGACGTGTTAATACCGGCCCATACTTTAATACTAGAAAGAAACGGGTTATTTATGTTCCACTTATAACATGCTTCAGGATGACAACTAAACTGCTTAATAAGGATTTTTCTAATCCAGAAATTGTTACATTTAACATTAGAAAGCTCCAGACCTCCAAAACTAATGTTTGGCACTTCAGATTTTGAAGATGTAACAATCCCTGACCGAATGTAGCAGTTTAGGTGAAATAGAATTAATAACCCATTCACACACTCTAGGTGAGGTATCCACTTCAAAGACTTCTGAAAATCCAGAAGTTACCATCCTTTTTTAACAAATCTAAAACAAAAATTACACCTTTGTCAAACCAGTTTTGAATAAAGACAGATTGTTTTTCCACGCAGCACTTTCTGATGAAGAAGTGACTAGTTCATCTCTCGAGTCTTTCGAATCGTTCGTTCTTTTGCCACGTGACGTGACGGCATTGGAGAGAGAAATTAGTTAGTTAACCACCATAACGTCTCCAGACGTGTTTTTTAAAAGTTGAACTTGCATTAATATTACATGGCTTTCTAAACATGCGGCGCTCTTGTGCGAGACGCGAGTGCAGCGCTGATAGATGTCCCTCTAGAAAATCAGATAAATATGTGTTCTGTGTGAACGGCTTGGTTTCAGTTTAAACAACATCTTCTCCGCACTGATGCTCTCGTTTTCCGCTATATATGAAAGAACAACACAGCAGCGCCGCATCTAGGCTTCAACTGGATAGACTAACAAAAGCATTCAAATGCAATCATCGTCATCGCATCTGGTGCGCCGCTGATAAGCTGCCTGACGTTTTGGCATTCAAATGTTGATTTTTTTTTTTTTTTAATTCGACGAATATTCAAAATTCAATTTTTTTTTATACAGCGCTAATGACGAGAGCAATGATTTGGGCATCAATGCAATACAGTGTTGGGGTCTACTCCGAAATGTGCCGCTAATATTTAGCGACATTGTGCCCCAAGACGATAAATACTGGCAATACTTTTACTACAAATACTGAACATTGTATTTTCTCCCATTTGAACACTTAACTACTGAGCATCACAGGCTGTTCAAGTGCTTATTTCAGGAAAGGATCTGCTGCCTAAACATCATTTAATGTGTCACTACCCTCGGTGGATATGAAATAGTGGGCCTGTTGTTCTCATGTGGTCAATGCGATACGAGTCCAAACATAGTTTCTTCAAGACTCCACCAAAATGTTTCAAGAACATGACTCGGATGCTTGCCAGAAAACA
>NW_015509923.1:12144-13546 GCF_001515645.1 Sinocyclocheilus grahami
AGCGCCAGCAGCTGCGACGTGCTGAACGGGGTCCGAGGCTTCCGGATGGTTTTGTGTTTTCTCAGAGGACACGCGGGAGGACTGAGACGCCCTGGAGACAACAACAACACACTGACCTTTACACGCATCTCTCACACTACTTTACAGCTCTGCAGATCTATCACTGTCACACCAAACCTCATAATGCCAATATAATGAGATGTAGGCAATATGGCATTAAACGTACCTCACCTAAACTTGGATCAAACTGATGCAAATAAGTTCATAACAGTAGCAACCATAATCGTAGTAAAATATGTGGCATAGGCCTATGCTGATTTTAATCACCATAAACATGCACGTAAATGTCTTTTGTCTTTGGATGTAATCACATTATTGGTGCACTTAAACGTGGTCAGTGATTCTTAACAGTCTTGAATGCCTTCCAGAACTTTTAAATATGTCTTAGATCATGTTGAGGAAATGTCATTGATCATGGTGACCTCAATCAAGCCAAACAAGCCACAAAAAACATGGTTTTCCTAAATAATAAAAACATGCTACACTAACCATAGTTTAACTAAGGTATTTGTAGTAAAACTGTAGCTGTACAAATGGTAAACAACCCCCCCAAAACAAAAACAAAACCATGGTTACTGCACTTCTACTATAATAAAACTATGGTTAATTTTCGTAAGGTGTGCACATGGTTGCAGATATGAATCTGAGCTCGTATGTACTCGTTGAAAGCATGCATCAGTTTATTCTACTTTGGCCACAGTACACATGACTGTAACTCACGGGGAGAGAGCTGATGGAGCCACGTGCTCTCCTGCAGTTTCAGAAGGTCAACAGAAAACGCCAAACGAGCACCGGTCCGGTCCGGGCTGAGAGCGCTGTTCGGTCTCCGGTCTGCCATCAGTGCCTCGACGCTGAACGGGAGGATCTCCGGTCTCTCTGCGTCCTCCTCCACACCGATGCTCGTCTGCATGTCTCCGTTATCTCCTGAAAGCACACGGGAGTGATCTGCAGAGGCGTGAGAGGTCATGCAGGAGTTTCGGATGCTCAGAACATGCTGAAGTACTGTATGCTAATCACACGGGCGTCATCCAATCAGAACAGAGCGGGGCGGGGCTTAAGTTTCTCCTGAGGTTCGACTGTCGTGCGGATCTGTGTTGAGTATTGTTGCAAGCACAGAGCAAAATAAAGGACGATACTGTGTTTTGTATGCCTTTTAAGTGTTACCAAATTAAAGATAAATAACTGCATTTTAAATTATTGTTTGACTATTATCCCTCATAGCACACGTACATCACAGAGACTCTCTATTTACATCTGCAAGAGGTTTTTTTTTAGAGTGTTTGCTCATCTGCAATACGGACGTTTCCTATCAGATGTCAAATAGACGTTTAGAAGACGTCTT
>NW_015509924.1:0-515 GCF_001515645.1 Sinocyclocheilus grahami
CGACCTGGGGGCTGGACAAAAGTCAGCCTGCTTAAAAATGGACACCAAGCCCTTACGCTCTAGCTCGCTCAAGACCTCTGGCTTTTATTTTGGTAACAGCGCTACAAGTGCTTCCCTGCCGTAACACCGCATCGCGAGACTCCAGAACTCTAACACTTCAGTTGAAACTTCGAGATCTTCAAAGAACTTGAAGCCTTGCTAACTCAGACTTTTAGAAGTACTGCTCAAGCTTCTGTGTCATCAAGAAAGCAACCAATCCAACGAGGGATCTCCCAAAAGGACGTCACCCAAATGTCATCTCAGCAACCAATCCGAAAGCTCCGGGATTCCCTCAGCAGCCATCCAGGAAGCCTGTGTCAGCAACGAGAAAACTCAGCTTTTCAGATTTCAGCAAAACGCAAGTACAAACAAATCTTACAGCTGCTGAAATCGGTGCCGAACTGCTGAATTGAGTTAAGCAGTAAGGATATGAAAATATCTGCTTTGTGAATTCTCTCAGGCGGAATTTAAAACCA
>NW_015509924.1:4455-5267 GCF_001515645.1 Sinocyclocheilus grahami
ACATAGCAAAAGAGCATAATCCATAAAGTCTCTCAAAGTACATTTTAATTCTCCTCCAGGAAACCATGACTTCACTCGTTGAGTCCAAAACGAAAAATGTATTTTAAAGCAATTTCATCAAACGGTACTAGATAGGATAACTCACAGAAGTGGTGAACATACTCTTCAATAGATAAGCCTCCTTGCTGAAGACGTAGTAGCTGGTCAACTGGGTCCATGGTTGGCCTGGAATGCTCAGAAAGCTGCTGGATCCGGGTGTGGCTGGTGATTCTGTAACGAGGGAGGCGTGACGCCAAAGTGGGGATCCAAATGTAAGGCTTTAATAAGAGCGTAGTCAAACAGGCATGGTCAACAACAGCAAACAACGATGACAGTGGCAAGGCAAAAGAGTAATCCAGATAATCAGGCAATGGTCAGGGCAGACAGCAAAACAATCATAAACAAGAAAACAGTCCAGGGATCAAAACACGAAGGCAAGGAAACAGAGAAACTAGAAACCACAGAAGAGCTATACAACATTCAATCACCAGCGATGACAGAGAGTGTGTGTGCTATTCTTATAGTCCTACTAATGTGAGACAGCTGTGAACTGATGATGAGATCTAATGAGAGAAAGTTGATGCACTTGATGAGTCCGGGCAAAGGATTATGGGAAATTGAGTCCTGAGTGAATGGCAAGGTACAGAATGGAGTGTCCTCTAGAGAAGCTCATGGGCACTCCAGCTGGAGATCATGACACTTACTCAAGTAGTTTTTTGGACAAGTACGTTTACTCTACTCACACTACATTTTTTGGAAGGTAATGGTACTTT
>NW_015509924.1:6399-6821 GCF_001515645.1 Sinocyclocheilus grahami
ACATGGGAACTTGCATGGAAAAATGCATCTGGTTCAGTGTCACACAGACATGCAATCTGAAAATGTGTCACAGCATTAATTTCAAATACTGTTGAAACAACAGACGGCTTTTGGTCTCTTGAATTCTGTCCAAGGCAAATTTCGCCCAGCTATAGGTGACAAAAGCAATTACTAGGTAAGGTCCACAGGACAAGGTATTTCTCATGTACCGCTTATGTGCCGTGTGTTACTCGCTAGTTGTCCCATTACAGTTTCCTGAATATACAAGTCTCTCTTGAACTTCATGTTCTTTAATAAAACAGTGTGATACCTGCAGCTCTGTCTGAGAGCTCTAGAGTAGAAAGTGTTCAGTGTTCTTCAGCATTTTCAAATCATCACATGATAGTCTGTGACCTTCACACTGTAAGATGACTGATTTTGGT
>NW_015509924.1:8461-9359 GCF_001515645.1 Sinocyclocheilus grahami
CAGAAGAATAATATATTCTTAAATTAAATTAATGCATTTTAAAGCGTTAACTACTGTTAACATAAACAATCGTATTGTAAAAAGTTACCTTATCATTATGCAGCTAATTCAGAATTATATATTTCAATAACTTGTTTATGAAGCTTTATTTAGGTATAAAATGTCAAAGAAAATCAGATTTGAAAACAAAATCTGTCATACGAAAGCAGTACCTTTGTCAGTAACTAAGTGTTTGTTTTCAGATGTATTTCCATCTGTGTGTGAGAATTTCCACTGTGGGAGTGAGAAAGCCGAATACATTGAGGATTTGACACCCAGACATCTGCAACAGACCCCAATAACCCAAACACCGCCACACATCACATGCTTCACGCCAATGATGTCATTCAAAATACCGCTTCTGATGCGTCACTGGCGGCGAATAATCACTCCTGCAGACCCAAAGTTCATAACCGAGCTGACTCAGCTTCCTCTGCAGGTGTGCGAGACCAAAACATAGAACGGCTCGCTCGCATATGTTTTCTGTAAAAGCAAAACGGCAAATGCTCATGTTTGTTTTTGATGAGCTTGTTGCATTCAGGAGGGTGTTGTCAGTTTAAGGAATAGGATTTGTTTCTGTTTTTATTCGAGCCAACAAAGATTCTTGTGAGTGATACATCAGAAGTTCTGTTTCAAAGACACCACATTTGTTTCTAATTCTCTCCAAACCTCTGAAACTAAAAACTGGCAACGCTGCTGGTGGAAAAACTGGCATGTGAATCTTCCCCTTCTCCAAAATGTACACTAATATTTTCTTTTATGGGGGAAGGAACAAGTTTGATAGTCCACCTTATTAAAGTTAGCAGTTTCTCAAATGGAGCTCATGGTTGTCATGACTGGAGCGCAGGCCTCAAATGTG
>NW_015509924.1:9431-9908 GCF_001515645.1 Sinocyclocheilus grahami
AACTATAAATTATGCATAATTACATGCAAGTAGCCCTAAGCCAAACCCTAATCCTAACCCTTACCATATAGAAAGTGCATGTAGTTAACCCTGTAAGGCCCACTGTTGTAATATTACCTGTAACAGTAAGCTGTATTTGTTTTTTAGCCTTTAATTACACTGCAACAAGGACACCTTAAAATAAAGTGTAACCCTTTATTTTAAGGTGTCCTTGTTACAGTATAATTATGCAATTAAGTACTGGGTAATAACAACATGCACTTACTTTGAGGTAGGTTTACGATTAGGGTTTGATTTAATGTTTGATTTTATTAGGTTTGTAGTTATGCATCATTTATACTTGTATTACTGTAGTAAGTACATTTTATGTGTTACAAGGACACTATAAAAAGTGTTATCTGTGTTAGTAAACATCTTGTTTCAAACTAAATATTTGTTGCCTGTAACCTTGCAAACTTTTTAAAACTTTCTTAGTTT
>NW_015509924.1:10843-11428 GCF_001515645.1 Sinocyclocheilus grahami
ATGGAGCTCATGGTTGTCATGACTGGAGCGCAGGCCTCAAATGTGGAACACTCTACTCAGCACTTCTTGATTTTAGCATCAGAAGGTTCTGATTATCTGCAGGCTTTCAGCGGCTGGAATGGCTGCCTGATCAATGTAGTAAAGTACAGGCAGATATTTACATTCATTCCCCACCTGGTAATGTGTGAAATAAATTATCTCTCTCTTTCTCTGTAATGTTTCTGAAAATAAAATCTGGAAGCACTAAAGTCTTCCCTTTTCTTTGTTACTTTATCCATATAGTCTTGAGTAACCAAATTGACTAATAGTCGAGAAGCACCTAATTTACAAATAAAGTGAACACAGAATTTATTCAGCTTTCACATGTTAGTTAGGGGCAGGTTAGATTGGAAAATATTTATTTGTTTGTGTGGTTGAGTTTGCATGGTTAATAATAATTAAAAAAAATTTAATGAATTACAAACAATAAGCAAGGAATACAATTCAGTTAAACTTTATTTGGTAACACTTTATTTCAAGGCGTCCTTGTTATGTTAAATTTACTTACTATTATAATAACTATAAATTATGCATAATTACATGCAA
>NW_015509924.1:12967-13543 GCF_001515645.1 Sinocyclocheilus grahami
ACAATTGTGAGATACAAACTCATAAATACAAGAAATAAAGTTGTGGATGAGATATAAACTCACAATTACAAGTCACAACTACAAATAAGGTAGCAATTTCCAGAAATAAAATTGTAGTTCAAGTAAAGAAAAGTCACAATTTTAAGAAACAGTCAGTTATAATATGTAGTGTCATGTACAATAAATAAAATAATGATTTAGAAATAAACTCATAATCACAATATATAAAGATACGATTGTAAGATATAAACTCACAATTACAAGAAATAAAGTTGCAAATTAGATATAAACTCAAATTACAAGACATAAAGTAGCAATTATAAATAAAGTTGTAATTAAAGAAAAGTTGCAATTTTAAGAAACAGTCTCAGCTATAAGATGTAGTTGCAAGTACAATAAATAAAATCATTATTTAGAAATAAACTCATAGTTGCAAGAAATAAAGTTGTGATTGTAAGATATAAACACATTTACAATAAATAGTCGTAATTACAAGAAAAAAGTCACAATTCACAAGTCACAAAGCTGCATCAGTAAGATTTAGTTGCAAATATAAGAAATAAAATAATGATTGAG
>NW_015509925.1:0-738 GCF_001515645.1 Sinocyclocheilus grahami
TTTCTCAGTTTCTAAGTCTATTCTGTCAAAATCCCCAAATTCTGTCAAAATCCACACAGAAAATGCTGCAGATTCCTCGCGCACCATCTTGGCATTCCTTACATAGAGAAAATTCACAGTGTGCATACTGCACACTGCAATATAACATACAGGCAGCATGTTAGTATGCTATTCTGAACATTTCCTCTCTATCCAAGAGCTCTCACGCTCTTTATCACACTCTTTCTGCATGTTTTCCCACATCTCTCTATCACTCTGAGGTTCAGATGAATAATTCCTCTGCCACACATTGAAAGGACAGATAAAGAGGTGTATTTCTCCATCCCCTGAGAGCAGGGCAAGAAGTAGAGAGGAAGAGAAGGAGAGGGAGGAGTACAGATGAGCAAACAGAGAGAAAAAACACAGCGTCTAACTGTCACAGAGAGGAAAGACAGGTAGAGAAATGCCTCTGATGAACCACTGTAAATGTGTGTTTAGAGATCAGCTCAACCTTGAGAGTAATTATCCTCAAATGAAGGCCGTATCTCACCCTCACACACACTTTGCATACCGATAATTAAAAGCATTTACATACTCGACGACAGAATGGATGAGTGAGAGAAATGAGAGATCGAATGGCCTACACAGGCAACGTTTTAAAGTTCACCCACAAATGAAAATGTGCTGAAAATGTGCTCACCCTCAGGCCATCCGATATGTAGATGAGTTTGTTTCTTCATGGGAACAGATTTGGAGAAA
>NW_015509925.1:8142-12683 GCF_001515645.1 Sinocyclocheilus grahami
AGGGCTGTGCAAAAAATCTAATGCGATTTTCATGCGCATCTCGTCTGTAAAGCCGCTTCTGGTGATTCGATGTTTTGCCCAGCCCTACACCCAACACTGTATACTGCAACCCATAAAGAAAAGTCTCTTAGACAACAGTTACATTAAATGGAGAGTGAATAGAGAGCAGTAGGATCTTGCTGAGCAAATGAAAGTTAGTTGAACTGGCGGCATATTCATATATTATCAATCTACACAAACCTAGCATTCACATGTGCATACTTACAGTGTGTTCATTATAGATACATACAGACCACAAACAGGCACAAACCCAATTCTCCTTCTAGGGAACGAGACGCTGCGTCCTCTAGCGACACTATGGGGACTGCAGCCAGCATTGTTTCACATGTGAAACAATTCCAATCCCACTAGCCCATGTAGCCTGTGATATCACAGGCGGGCGCCCGGAAGTATAAGAGGGCGCTTGCTGAACACGTCATCAACTTTTGTTGTCTTCAGGAGCCGTTTGTTTGACAGTGCATGTGAAGGCATTATGGAGAAATCCAAGCCAAGTGAGCATTTTAGAAAGTGTGTGCCTCCATGTCCGATGTTTCTGACAACCGAGGACACACACAATCTATGCGTTATATGTCTTTATGAGGAACACACTCTTTCGGTGCTAGAGGGCTCTGAATGTGCTCATTGTAAGAAATTCTCAATAAAAAAAAGCTCTGTTTGCGTTTGTCCGTCTTCTCTAGGGATGAGGGACAAGCGTCTGCGTCTCACAGTTCAGGTCCCACTGCTGCCGAGGCACATCGTAGACTCAGGATCGTGGGGTTCATAAGTTGAGCTTGCAGAAAAGTTTGAGAAGGGTAAGGACCTTTCGAAAGCTTCCACTGCGATTTCATGCACTCTGGGGAATCCAGAAACTCTTTCTCTTTGGTCATCTGATTCTGCGGATAGCGCTAAATTGGGCTGATCTAGTGAGAATAAGGATGTGGATGTGGTTGGCGATGGAGATAAAAGTGAGAGCACTGAATCTTCCCAACCTCCAGTCCTGCATATGGGGAAATGCTGGAGGTAATGGCGCAGACTACAAAGAGGCATGATTTAGTCTGGTCATGAAAAAGGCAGAAGGCCGCCTGTGGCAGATTGGACAAGCGCTTTCTGGCTGGTCATGACCTCCCCTCCCCCAGGGGTCTCCCCTTTCTACCCCTTTCAGGGTTTGTCCCCTGAGGCAGTCGAGGAACTGAGCCACACCACAGACTTGGCTCTTCATGCCACTAAACAGACTGCTGTTGCCATTGGGTGTGTGATGGCAGTAATGGTGGCTACAGAGAGGCATTTGTGATTAAATCTTGTGGACATTGGAAGGAAGGAGAAAGCCTTTCTACTTGATGCTCCGCTTTCACCTTCCGGGATTTTCGGCACTTCCGTTGAAGCAGTGGTTGAGAAGAGAGACCACTGCTTACATCGGACTGTAAGGCTGGATTAATGATGTTGCTTGCTGGCGAAACATTCACTGAAAGGCCGGTCTCTCCCTTGTAATGTGGGCTTTTTTAAGTACTCTCAGTGGTTGGCCTACCCCCTTTATCTGTTTTTTTTAAGTAGGCAGGCCCCTGAGCCCTTTTCTAGCCATCTCCCCTGTTAGGGTTTTAAGTAGATGGTCTACCTCCCTTTACCCCTTCAGCTTAGTCAGGTAGTAGGGGTGGGCTGCCCCCCTATTCCTATGGGGTTTTTAAGTGGGCATCCCCCTGAGCCCTGCATGCTGCTTTGACTCATTGTAACATAGCCTTCTGAAGATAGCGGTGCTCTCAGATTGGCTAATGGAGTGTCCCTCCTGATTGGCTGGGTTCCCCATTTTTACAGAGTTATGTGAGTGGCCCCAGGCGTTGATGACTTGCCCCCTTTCTGAGGGAAGGTGTGGTGTATATCTGTGGCTTCCCTTGGTGCTCTCTCACCAGGTGAACAGGCATGCGACAAGGCATGGCTGAGTGGGCATTCCAGTCCCCATAGTGTCCGCTAGAGGACACAGTGCGGATTCCCTAGAAGGGGAACGTCTAGGGTTACGCATGTAACCAGACACTTGCCTGTTTTAAGTCTCCTTCCGACAACCAAGTTGGTGGCGTGTTTGGCAGAGGCCCTCTCATACTTCCGGGCACATGCCTGTGACGTCATGGGCTATGTGGGCCAATGGGATTGGAGTTATTTCACACATGTTTCAGACACCAGTCCTGCTGGTGGCAGTCCCAATAGTCTCTGCTAGAGGAAGCAACGTCTTGTTCCCTCTCGGGGAATCATGGTTACATGCATAACCCGAGACATTCTCTCTGCAGGTTCAGACTCTCAATTTGAATCTGACTGATTTAAATTGCATGTGGATTATTTAAATGGGAATGAGTAGCACTTCAAACATTGCCTTAAATAGTGAAATCCTGCCCTAGAGGAAGCAAATAAATACACACTCCCTCTCACACACACATTAAGTGAAATAGACTATTAATTTTGGTCATAGTGTGATACAGCAGCACACAGGCAGCACTGTTATCCTGCACAGGAAGTGCTGGGATTATAGATCCTGCCAACAGCATTTGCATAATATCATGAGGGTTATTTAGGAAGATTTCTGGAATTGTGGCTCTTTTTGACAGCGGTTTGGGTTGAGTTGTTTGAAAAGTGTGCTGTGGTTTCAGAACAGAAGAACATAAAGATTGCCAACTATGACTCAGCAGAGTGTTCAAAAGAGGACACAATATAAAACAGAATAGAACAGAACAGAGACACATAGAATTGAACAGAACCATATAGAATCTAAGAAAACAGTCAGAATGAAAAAACAGAAAAAAAGATAGAATGTAATATAGAACAATAGAATAGAATAGAATAAAATCAAAAATGAGTCAGAGGATAGAACAAAGCAGAACCATATAAAATGGAGTACAGTGGAATAGAATAGAATAGAATAGAATAGAATAGAATAGAATTGAACCAAGTCAGGGGATAGAACAGAACAGAAAATAGCCATAAAGAATGGAACAGAATATAATATAATAGAATGGAATAGAATATGGTAGAACAGAATATTATAGAATAGAACCATATAGAATCTAACAAAACTGAGTCAGAGAATAGAATAGAATAGAATAGAGCAACATAAAATTGTACAGAACCATACAGAATCAAACAAAACAGAGTCATAGGACAGAACAGAAAATAATGGAATAGAGCCACATGGAACCATAATGAATCTAATGAAATAGAACAGAACAGAAAATAACCTAATAGAATAGAACCACATAAAATTGTACAGGACCATATAGAATCTAACTAGACAGAGTCATAGGACAGAACAGAAAAGAATGGAATAGAGCCACATGGAACCATATTAAATCTAATGAAACAGAACAGAACAGAAAAGAACCATATATTTTAATAGAATATAATATAATAGAACCACATAGAATTGTTAACCCTAAAGATCAGCCTATGGTTGTTTCAGTTTTATTTCACACTCAGAATGGATTGAGAATATCATCTCTATTCTATTTCTAGTTTTAATTATTTTGAAGTTGAAAAATGAGCACAACAGGTGTAACATCTCAATTTGTGCACAAAAAATTATGATCAATGCACTGGTAAAGATTATTTGACACTGTACTCTATGTCCCACAATGCCCTGCTCCAGCACTCTCTGGCACTGCATAGACCTGGCACTGGAATAGAAGACACAAATAAAGGCGAGAGAGGATTGGAGGCTGTAATGTTTCAGTGCGCACTGCTCAAGAACCAAAGCATGAGCAGTCAAGCACTGAAGGGCATTTCAGAAACCTTTCTCAATGTAAACAAAGAACAGGCCACAAATCCCCTTCATTTCAACCACGTTACAGTGGTGTAATTCTGCTGTGTCATGCTTCAATCCAAAGGCTTTTGTAGTGACCATGGAAGGAGTTTGTCAACAATAATGATGTTCATTTTGTGAACAGAGCTCCTGACTCAAGACAAAACCCCCTGAGTGAGTGGGTGTGTTGTGTTGTAATTGAGGAGTAGTTAGTGGTTTGCAGTGCCACCTGGTGGATTGCTGTACAACTGCACAAAGGAGGTGCCTGGCTCTTGCACAGAAACTCAGCTTTTGGTAATCATAAGCAAACAATTCAGAGGACATTAACCTGATGCGAGTATTTGTCATGTTAATTATTATTTGTTTCCAGCGTACTTGTTAATTAATGTGATTTTCGTGATTCATATCTAGTTGTGCATGCTTTGTTCGACTAGAGCACACGAACAAAACAGCAATGATGAACCTCAGCTGCGGGTGGGTGGAAATTTTATATCATGGTTATGATATCATTTTATTATCACTTTTGCCTGGAAATGTAACCTGAACATTTTTATGTATTACCTAATAATTGAGTTAAAATCCTTGCTGTTCTTGTGAACTTTCTAGTCATCAATCCTGAAAGAAATCACTCTCTAGATTATTTTAACATTTTAAAATAATTATAAGACACCAAGTTTTATAACTTCATCTCCTTTTGGAGAAGATTCCAATCTGAAGTGGCAGC
>NW_015509925.1:12973-13543 GCF_001515645.1 Sinocyclocheilus grahami
CAGTTATAGATCTCAGAGCACCATGGTACAAAGCATCCAAGGAGGCAAGAAGGAAAGGGAGCATGCTGATACACTACATCCCCATAATCAAGAACTGGTAAAAAAAAGTAGCAGACAGTAATTTCTTCCTCACATTGAATGAAAAGCACGACTTATTTCTAAAATAAAACCCTAACTTTTTCTTTAATTTTTGTTTCAAATACTTAATATGTGAACCAAAACGTAATGTGTTATCTATAATAATACCCAGGTAATTGTACTCTGACACTGAAGTAATCATGGCTCCCCTAAGAAGTCAGAAGAACGCTAGAAATTTTTGAATTTGAAAATAACATGCATTTTGTTTTTTGTTTTTTTTCAACATTTAAAACCAGCTTCAAAGCACAACATTTATTTTGGATAATATCAAAAGCAGACTGTAAAAAACCCACAGACTGTTGCTTTGAGGGGGCTGGACAATAAAACAATAGTATTGTCTGCATAAAAATAAAACCTTTCATTATCTATATCAAAATCAAGGCAGTTTATATATATATATATATAGTTTAGTCATGAAACTCTAGATGGCGC
>NW_015509926.1:0-13542 GCF_001515645.1 Sinocyclocheilus grahami
GTTGATATCAAGAACTCATATCCTGAGAATTAATAAAAGTCAAAAGGGCTTGCCATAAATACACATACTTCTTGATATCTGTAACTTAATTCTTACATGTTAAAATTACATTTTCACTAGTAAAAATTGTTATTTAAGATATCATGAATTCCTTTTTGGATATGTGCATAGTAATGAATTCCTTTTTGGATATGTGCATAATTTAATGACGACTGCTTATAAATATTCAAATAAAAGCGTGACGTTTTTACGTGCTGGAGAACTGGGATGACCTTGTGAACAAACTGGCAATGGCAGAGGAGGTTTTGAGGCAAATTGAAAGACAATGTTATGCCATTGAAAGGGCGTACCACAATGGCATTTGTGGTCAACGACATCTACATGCCATAGAGGCATGTCTCAGAAATCTATCAAGAGTTGCCAGTCTGTTAAGAACAGAGACAGCTAATGAACTTAAAGACTCGCTCATCGACCTAAGGAGGAATTTGCTGGCGCAAAATGTAGAGCAAGACCAGACCTACTCTGCTGGGCGTGTATATTCAGGTGAGTAAAAGTGTTGTTCACTTCTCTCTAGTTATTAAAATGTGCGATCTGTTAATTGAGAACATTTACATGGAGCCCGAACCTAACCCGCTAAATTGCACGTTAAGCGTTTTATTCACATAGAAAGAAAACGCCTAATTAATGGACTAAGACAGCGATAAAGGCCGAATACAATTTATCATTAAATTGTACTAAATACAGGAAAGCAGGTAGGCCCAGAATATGAACAGAAAGCGCAGATTGGATGTTAGGCTGAAGTCTTTTCCTCCCAGAAAACGCGGCTGAATGAAGACGGTGATAAAAAAGACCAAATATGCTATAGAAATCTGTAAGAGCCAGGTATAGTTCTATTATTTTGTACACATTTTTTGTGTTAATGGCGGCACCTGATGGTGGTATAATATTTAGTTGTTAAACAGTACCATATTTGGTATTTTTATATTACCGTCTTATTTCATTAGCCTGCCTTAAGCGTTTTCTATAACTGTTTTCTATGGGGGAGAAAAAGCTTAACGTGCATTGCAAATTGTTGACAGAGAACATCTAACGACATAAGGCACATCCACAATAAATGATAATAATAATAAACATAAATAATAATTACACTCACAACAATAATAGCAAGGGAATGAAAAAAAAACACAAGGAGAGAGATGACTTCATTTTTTTTTTTAAATACTTGAAGCTCTGAAACATTTTAACAAACTTACAAATAAATAGGCTATATTACTATATTATATTTTGCCATTTGCTATTAAATTCATTATGGTGTTTTCAGTTATTTATTTATTTATTTTTTAACCTGATCTCTGAGCACTATTACATTGTAGACATTTTTAACAATGCGTATAACTAGGGTTGCAAAATGGCGGGAAAGTTCCAAACACTTTCCATGGGAAGTACTGGGGAGTTTTGGAAATATCTCCAGTTGGAAACTAAACGGGAATTAAAAGGAATTAATTGGATAATTTATTCAAATAGTATCGTACACAAACATAGATAAAAACATTTTGTTTGGTTATAAGCTGACATGCATGGAAAAAAAGAAGACATTTTTGACTTTCATGACATGGAGGATGCACAGTGTGTGCAGGGCGTGTGGCCTCAATAGCTCTGCAGTAAGTAGTGTGTTATGTTCATGCTGCACAAATTTTTTACAACTACAATGAAGTGTACTTACAGGCTAACCTACAAATTTGCAAATTTCCAGTTTCACCCATCGCTAATCCATTCATTGACAGTAGTGTCTGTTAATTGTTGTTCAATTGTTCTTTGTTTCCTTGTGTCCTCTAGGTATATGTGGAAGACCTTCCATTAATGTTTCAAAGCAGCAAATAGAGTTTCTAATGAAACAAGGACACACCGTTAAGCAGATGGCCAAGATTCTGGGTTGCTCATCTTCATTTATTTATAGGAAAACTAAACTGCTCGGAATTCCTATACGAAAATTGCAAACACAAGTGACTGAGGAAGAACTCACACAGCATGTCAGAAGACTTCACAGTCTCTATCCCAACACAGGAAGTGAGGTGTGTTAGGCAAAGGAAAGTCTAATTCATTATTCTGCATCCATACTGTCAAAATAATGTTTTTAATATTATTTCTTAGATCATGAGGGGACTGCTACGTGCAGAAGGGCTGTTTGTCCAGCGACGTAGGGTCCGAGAAACCCTCACCCAAATCGATCCAACTGCAGCTGCACGCAGATGGAGTAGTGCCATCGCCAGAAGAGTCTACCATGTTCCTCATCCAAACAGTTTATGGCACATAGACGGAAATATGCGTTTGATTAGGTAATACACTATTCATCCCCACCACAATAGAGTGCGGGAACTATGATGTCAGAACCAGAAATTGTAATTTGCCTCGGGTTCCTTCGAGATTTTCCTATTGGGCTTTATAATGGGGTTTTTCAATTTATGAATAAAATAAAGCTTGTGGTAAACATAACTTGAAGATACTGTTACGTTTTGTTCTACAATGTAAACTGCACACACTCGCAGCCCAAATGTTCTTAGTTACTTAATAAAAACATAAGTTTTCAAAAATGAACATAACTGCTTCAAAATTTGTATTTTGGGTATGGATGTGTAATTTACGTTGTATAAAAAAAAAAGTAAAAGTATCCTCAAGTTATGTTTACCACAGGCAAAATTTTACTCATAAATTGAAAAACCCCATTATCAAACCCCATAGGGAAATCTCAAAGGAACCCCCTGTGAATTATTCTTCCGGGTTCTGACGTCATAGTTACATTTAAATTCCTTTAAATTAAATTATGCATTTAGCAGACGCTTTTATCCAAAGCGACTTGCAGTGCATTCAGGCTATACATTTTTTACCAGTGTGTGTGTTCCCTGGGATTTGAACCCACGACCTTTTGCACTGCTAATGCATATGGTCCATCCACGGCTGGTTCAAAGCATGTTAAAATCTGCAGTTTTTGCAAAAAGTGCAAACTTCCGGTTTGCAAGAGACACTGATTCACTATCTGTTGCATGTGCAGCAATGCATTAAATTATTACTGTTTGTAAGTAAATAGTTATAATTATATTTGTTATTTAGATTTTTCCCCCCTCTTTTTCTTCAGTTTACTGTTTGATAATTATTGTTTTCTTCTTCTTTTAGCCTAACTGCTTAATTTGAGTTTCTTTAATCACTTTAATTTGAGTGAGAATTCTGTTCCGGAAAATGTCAGAATTTTGATTTTTTTTTTTTGCGTTCCAGTAATTGTTTTTAAGGATCCGGCATTAGATCGTGACAGTGCCTGCGTGCATATGAGAGCGAGCGCAGGTTTATGTATTTGGAGGTTATGTATTGGTCCTCAGCATATTTTTGACCATGACCAGTCAGCTTTCTTGAGTTCAAACTCGCTCTCCTTGATTGGTGCTTACTGCTTATTGTTTTTTTGAGCAGCAGAAAGTTTGGAGAGAGTGTAATAATACCAGAAATAATACCAAATAAAGTGAAATATTATAATGTATAAACATTATAAACATAGCTATACGTTAGAATAGCTCACTCCAAAACAAAACATATAAATGTAACAGTATTCAGAACAGAACAAGAATGAAATGAAAATATTATAAACCTAAAGAAACCAAAACAAAGCGAAACTATAAGTACCAGGCGTTAATTGGGCTCACGTACCTCTCATTCGGCACAAATCCTAATGTTTCCATATTCGTGATGTATTTGAATGAAACCATTATTTATAATGTAGAGGCTTTGTACTTCACGCACGTTCGTATATCGACAGAATATCCTCTTCACATGAGCAAAAATGTGCTTGGCATACAAAGTGGACCAGTAATACCAAGGACTATTTAAATTGACCAGTGTAACCTTTTATATTTTTGGTTGACTATTTTATTTTGATAATGAACAGACTGCGATGTCAAGTTTGAGTTGCGAATATGTGGTGCGTGCGTGTGCGTGTGTGCGTGAGCGCGCGAAGCGCCGGCGCAATCGAACAGCTGAAACATAGAATACATTCTTTTTGGTCATACAGATAAGAGTAAGACATAGCCTAATTCAAAAGCACAAAGTGTTTACTTTTATTTTTGCACACTCAAAATAATAACAGAACATTTGTGATTTTGTAAAATAAAGCAAGGATGCACGTTTAATTAAAACTGTTACTTATTTAAATGTTGTTGTTTTGAGCTGTGCTGATATGTTGTTTAAATTCCTATTAAAATTGCATTTCTGGAAAACCATTTCAGCCCAACTGCTTTTATCGGATTTTGCGTGGTTTAGTTCACTTTCTCACACTATGTAAAATGTGAACATGTCAGACATTGTTATATAAAACATGCTGAAAGTCACTGCAGAAACAAGGTTGTGTTGTTGCAAAGTGCAGGTCAAGCAGAAAAGTACAATAGCCTGTATTGCAAGAATAGGTGAATTGTGGGGGGGGGGAAAGTATATTGTGATTGTCAAAACATTTGGTAACTAAACAGAATTTTATTAAGTTGACAACATTTGACAATGTTTACATGGCTACTGTTTTTATAACACAAATTTTACAATTTCAATTCATAAGCTCGATTGATTCAATTCCGTTCTTAAATATCAATATCAATTCATTTGGATAATTATTAGGTAATTATATGTACATTTTTATCAAGAAAAAAAAAATCTCTCAACTAATGCTGTAAACATACAGGGAGCCCTGTCCGCTGATATTATTATTGAAGGTTAAAATTCACAATTCAAATGAATATAATGCAGGTTTTTATAATAATGATAAGAGTAAAAATATAAATATGTAATAATATATTTAACAAAATACTCCTCTCTATATTTAATTTTTGGCTGGTCTAAACCAGACACACAGGTAGCAGCACAAAAATACACTGTAACACAACAAATATTGTGTAATAATTGTTTTCGACAAAATCCCTGAAAATATCAAGAAATCATTTTTGGTCAAAATCACACTCCGCTAATCTACAACACAAGTACTTAATCATTATCTATTGCTACGACCCAGGATCTGCCCACATTTTAATTTATGTTTAGGAGCTACTAGTCCTTTTTAACATATTATACATGCATTTTTATTTTTTTGCTTAATTAACCGTGTGTTGTTTCTATGCTTTATTTTATGCAAGGTGGGGCTTTGTTGTACATGGAGCCATCGATGGGAAATCTCGCCTTATAACCTACCTGAGCTGCAACACAAATAACCGTGCCTCCGCTGTGCTGACCCAGTTTGTGAAGGCAACATGTCTTTATGGGCTTCCTTCGCGAGTGCGATCTGACCATGGGGGGGAAAATTCACAAATTGCCCTCTTCATGAATCTCGTTCAAGGGGTGGAACGGAGGAGTCACATAACAGGAGAATCTGTTCACAATCAGCGCATAGAGCGCCTTTGGAGAGATGTTTTCCTCCATGTGCTTCAGTACTTCTACAATTTGTTCCATAGTCTAGAGGATTCTGAGGTCCTTGATCCAGATGATGACGTCCACAAGATGTCCCTGCAAATTGTTTTCCTGCCAGAGATACAAAAGAGATTGGATCTGTTTAGGAATGGATGGAATCACCACAAAATGAGAACAGAAAACAACAAAACACCTGTCCAAATCTGGACTGCAGGAATGCTTTCCAACATGGAGGCAAACTGCAGAGCCATCAGCAATGTTTTTGGTGAAGATCCGTACAGCACACACACTCTAGAAGAGCTTTTGGCACAACATGGCATAGACAACTTCCCTGTGACTGATGACGAAGAAGATCATTTTCCAGCTGTAGTTGTTGAACAACCCAGAATCAATCTGAGCCATCAGCAGCAGCAAAACATTTTGCAGACAATTGAGACCATCTCAGATGCTACCGATAAGTATCAGACGTGTTGCAGAGAAATTGCAAACATATTACAAGATGGCTGAGACACATAATTTTGATACAGTGTGTTTGTTCTTGCAACACGCCCTCAGCGTTAGTGTTAAGCCCAGACTTTTCATTAATGTCATACTTAGAACTTTTTGTAGGATATAAGCTGACAGGCAAACATGCATTAATTTGTAGTTTAAACATCACCTTCCACATTGCTTCAGAAAAATTTTGATGTATTCTGGCTTGCTAATCATCTCAAAGGAATTATGTAAGATTTTCCTAATAAAATATCCAAAACATGCACAGTGCGAAATATTTCATTCAGTTGTATACTCACGTTATTCCAAAAGTTCCCAAGGATTTGTTAATCTAGAGAAATTCCAATTGTAAAAAATTGTCTCGTCCCTGTTCGTCGATGGTCATGGTCGCCTATCAATGACGTAATATCCACGCTATCCTCGGTTTTCGCTTGTAGAAACTACAAGCGTGCACAAAAATCCCGCTGCACAGTTAGAGTAAATCCATTACGGCTGAAATTAAAAGTGTTGACAGCATTAAATTTATATCTGCTCAATGTTGCATCATGATACTTTTTCGCGTTTTTTGTGTTGCGCATTATAACCAATCACACATGAGTCTGTTGAGCTTATGAATGCAATGGCCAATCAGAAGCGTTCAGATGAGTCCTCGCTGAAACCGCTGAGTTTTGTTGTGTGTGCTCTCTCGCAAATTCTCTCATCATAAACAACAAAGTGCAGATGTATGATGTAAGAGATTCAAACAGAGTCATCATTTAAACACGAGATTCATCAAACTGTTTAGAGAGCTTTGCTGATTATAAGGGCAGTTTTTTTTAAAGTGCTTAAAATCGCGCTAGATTGAAATCAGTCATAATGTTCTTTGACAATGCAAATGTTCTTTGGTCGCTTTCTGTATAATTTATTCGCTGTTTGAATAACTGTGGAAGGTACAGGTAATAAAAAAATCATTCATTACCTCATCCGTGAACATGATTCGTGAATTCCATACATCTCTTTCCACCCCTTTAAAGTGTCAAGCTTGAAGCTTATTTTGAACATGCGACCTCTAGCGGCGAAAACTTACAAATTGTGCCTTTAAATGCCTTCAGGTAAATACTAGTCTTACTCATGCTCTTGACTAAATGTTTTCAGCTGGATTACTACACTCCAATATAAACAAAGAATTCAGACAAATGCAATCCAAAATTGATTCAGGTTTTATTGTTGAATTTATTAAGGGATAATTTTAGATGTCAGATGGATCACTGTTTTAGTTACTGTTTTGTACTTTTTCAATTTCAAGGAATTATAATTGATGTTGATAAATCGAGTAAATGAAACAAAATGTGTATCTACAACTGTAAACAAAAACTAACATTAAAGGTAAGAATAGTACAACAATAACAGTAAACACAGTAACTGTAAAACTTGTTTGAGATGGCATAAGAGTGAAGAAGTGTTAAGAGGATTATTTCATTAACTTGTGAAACTGTGCTGAAACATGAACTATTTCGTTCATCACCCTTACATGAACAAGGTACATGAATTATTACATGGTGCCGAAAGTTGGCGACTGCAAAATACCTTCGGCCATGTAGGTTCTAAAAGATTCGTAAGTACTGTGAATTGGAAGTCTAAGAACAATAAGGCATGTGTTGGCTTCTGGAAATACTCTGGTGTCTTGACCAGATGTATGAAGAAATTCGATTTTTGGCTGATGGGGGAATCCTAGTGGAGGCACAGATGAGGCTCCAGAAGCAAACTCCAGTACCATTGGCAGTGTCAACGAATTGCAGTCACCTTCTGTAATCACACAGATTAAAGATCGTTAGGGATGCCATTAGTAAAGACATTCAACAACAAACTAAAAAGAAAAATGTAGTCAAATAATAAACAATAACTAGATAGTTAACCAAGACTAATTTTAATCTTAGCTTAATAAAGCCTGGCCAGAAATCCTTAAGTTTTAATAGCTTGATGTTTTAAGGTTTTAAAGCCAGACGCACAAAGAAGCATAATAAGATTTAAAAGCAATATCAGATTCAATATATTCAATTTTTTTTTAATTGGAAATAAATGTAACTTTACAAGAAAACACTACCTTCTACATCAATTAACCAGTCTCTCCAGAAACAGACTGTCTTATTTTCCAGCTGCCTTTTGTTGCTACCAAGGGGTGAAAAGTCCACCTCAAAAAGAGTGGACAGATCTTTTGCCTCAAGTGGTCTGACTGCATTGATGAACAAGTCCTCAAAAATGTCAGGATGGTTCTTGAGCTCGTCAATCAGACCAAGAGTTTTGAAACCCTCTTCAAATCTGTCACAGCACATTTAGTCTTAATGAGATTTTAGTCACAACCAACTTTCAATTTACTAAATATTTTGTTTCTATGGCATTTAAATGGTTCTCATGATGGATACTTACTGTCTGAGAGCCAAATTTGTCCGCCCATTCACAAAGTATTCTGCTGCAGATTGGACCAGGGAATCCCTCTCTTCAAGAGATGAGATGTACCTAAGTGCTCCCATCATGTACAGACTGTCTCCAGCATCTGAGATAGCAGAATTTGCGTTTTCAACAGAGTCTGCTTCTTTAATCTACAAGTAAATAATTAGAAAATTGTTATGCCATGAAATCACAAAGCACCCATTGCAAATGACACAATACAAAATCCCTGTGTAGATGAGACAAGTCTAAAGTTACAATAACCTTTGAGAGTTTTTCTCTGAAGCTGCTGTCTGCTATTTCCTCAAGGGAAACAGGAAGTGTACACTGACCACAGAGTTGCATAAAAAGATGATCAGAAAAAAAATGAGGGCCAACTCCACCATGAACTATGCACACTGCAATCATTTTTGCAATGGTCATGTACAAGCCATTCTCAAGAGCTGAAAAACATACAAATAAATTATATATAATGTATATTTTTATATTTCATAAGAAAAAAAGAAAAGCAAATAAGATAATCCTTACCATGAGTATCAAGAGCCAGTAGTCTTTTGTCTTCCGGTCCTTCAAATATTTTGGACCTCTGGATTTCCCTCATTAGCAAGCGTAGGAATTCCCTGGTTGGTCCACCTTCATCTACAGCTCCTTCTCCAACCCCATCAGAGTCCACAAAAATCACATCCAGCCTTGCGTCTGGATTAAAGCGCCTTCGCTTGAAAGCTTGCAGGCTACCTTGTAATATGCTGTCTCGACATACATTTATTTGATTGCTTGTAGGACAACATGAGAGATCAACTCTGCTATGAAGCTTCTTCAAAATCATCTGCAGATCAACTCTAAAACACAAAAGAGTAAAACATTTTAACCTGAATGTGTCTGAAAAGGTTAATTGCTTAAAATTCCTTTTAAATATAACATAACATACTGATCCGAAATATTTTCACAATTGTCAGTTGTTACAGAGGATGGCTGAGTGGGAAGAGAGCGTTCAGGTGACCAGTGATATGTGTGAGAAGGTGAAGGAGCAGGTGACCAGTGTGCAGATGAAGGAGCAGGTGACCAGTTTGGGGGTGACGGGGAATGACAATCATTCAGTGGCAAAGAAGTAGTCGGTTCATGTGGTGATGATGCAAGCTGGTTGGAAAAGGGTGAGGTGAAATGGACTTCACCAGAATTCACTTGAATGCTTACTTCGTTCTGTTTACCTTGACTTTCCTGTAAATATAGACCAATACTTAAAAAAAAAAAAATAAATAAAAAAAACCATGTAAACCTAAAATAGTTTCAGAAACTATACATATAAGTGTTACTCACATGGGAATCTAGTGGTGAAATCCAAACAACATAAAGAGTTGAATGACCCTTGATGTTGTAATCATTCAGTGTTCCTGTAAGGTTATTTTCAAGAGGTGCAGATGATGTCGCATCTTGAACATAAAACACTTCACTGGACAGGTCATCCTGACCAACAAAGTCAAATAAGATCTGTAAATAAGCACATGAAATATAGATAGATTACATTTAGTAACATTATTATACAATTATCTTTCTTCATCAAGGCTATTTACTATATTATTTCCCAAACCAATTTTAAAACATGAGTGTTTTCTATCCTTATTGTCTATCTTTTTAACAAAAATCAGCAGTAGTTTACCTGAATTGTCTCTGAAAAGATGAATTTTCGAATTTTTTCAGTTCCATGAGGAAACTTGAATTTGATGGGCACACCATCAATGGGCTCCTCGTGACTTGCAATCCTCTTCTGTCTGTCTTCAATTGCCTATTATGCAACCAAGGTTACGTGAATGCAGTACATTTTTTACTTCAACAAAACAAAACATTAGTTATATTTTTTAAAATAACATCTACCTGTAGTCGACTCTTTTCCTGTGCCTCTAAATATTGGCGTCTCATCTCCTGTTTATGATAAAAAGATTTGAGGATTCTATTTAAATAGAAATGTGTATATAATAGAACTAGTTTGTTCAGGAAAAGCATTATAGAGCAGTTTAGTGTCCATACTCTCAAATAAAATGTTTCTTTTGTATTTCAACCATCTATGTTTCTTACACCATCTGGACCTTAATGCCAAGTCAGAAAATGTACAGTGCCTTGCGAAATAATTCATACCCTTTCATTTTTTCACATTTTGTTATGTTGCTGCCTTATGTTAAACTGCTTTAAATTACTTTTTATTCCCACATCAATCTACACTCCATACACCATAATGGCAAAGCAAAAACAGGTTTTTAACATGTTCTGCTCAAGAGCAGTCATAGATGTTAATCTCTGAGGGGAGTTAAACTGTGGCAAATTCTATTGAATGGGTATGATTTGGGTATGATTTGGTACTGAAAATGCATATCAGAGCAAAAACCAAGCTCCGAGGTCAAAAAACCACCTGTAGAGCTCAAAAACAGGACTGCATCAATCCACACATCTGGGGAAGAGTTTAGGATAAAATTATGCTGCATTGAAGGTTCACAGAAGCATGCAGCCTCTAAAAGTAAAGTGTGCTGGTAGCAGCCTCATGCTGTGGGCTGTTTTTCAGCGGGAGGGATTGAGGGACTCGTCAGAGTAGAAGAAAAGTTTAACACAGCAAAATATAGAGATAGCCCTAATGAAAACATCAGACTGGGCAGAAGGTTCATCTTCCAACAGGACAATGACCCTAAGCACACAGCAAGAGTGGCTTATGGACAGCTCTGTGAATGTCGTTGAGTCACATTGAGCCACAGCCTGGCCTTGAACCCAATCAAATATTTCTGGAGAAACCTGAAAATGTGCGTCTGCCCCCATCCAACCTGACAGAGCTTGAGAGGTGAAGAGATGAGGAGAAGAATGACAGATAATTGCCAAATGCTGATGTGCAAAGCTTGTCGCATCATACCCAAAAAGACTTGAGGCTGTAAAGGTGCTTCAAGCAAGTACTGAGTTACTTATGCAATGTACTTATTTCAGTTTTTTATTTTTAATGAAGTTGCAAAGTTGTGACAATTCTGGTTTTGCTTTGTCATTATGGTGTATGGAGTGTAGATCACTTAAAGCAGTTTAACATAAGGCTGCAACATAACAAAATGTGAAGAAAAAAAAAATGAGGGCACTGTACTAAAGGTTAAATGAGTTCATTCTTAACTAAAAATTGTGGTCAAAAACACAATTTCCCCAAGATTAGGAAAGAGGACCTCAACATTTAAAAATAGTAGCTAATGCAGTGTATATATTACTTAATGTTCTTAATCAAAGATTGTTTGTTGAATGTTGTAATACAGTTACTTACTTTTGCTCTGTCTGCCATTAAAGACTGTTCAAATTCTTTGTCTTGTTCTTGCCGTAAAGATCGCCACTGCTGCAAGACCTATTAACACATCAAAAAGTATCTGAATTAAATAAATATTACGATAAACAAATGATCAACACAGGCTCTGTACATACTAGTTCAAAATGTTATAGGTTTATTCCTGGTTACCACTGTGCTGTCTGCAGTGTCCTCTGTGTTGCCAATAAGCTCCTGGTTTGTAAAATCAGTAAGGTCAATGACTACAGATGGAGTTGCCTCAGAGTTGGTTCCTGGTTCAGGTTCATTTTGTGATGAGTACAAAGAAGGTGCTGATTCCTGTGCGGGTAATTGTTATCATTAACACCACAACACAATTTTGCATTTAAGTATTATCAAAGACAATTTTTACAAACCTGGTATAATTCTACTAATGGCAAAATGTACAGCCTACTCTGGCCAAGAGCTTGCTTTAATTCTCTGACAGAAGCAACCTGAACTTTCTTTAAGTTCTTTCCTCTGTCAGCCTTGGCTAACTCATATCCAATCAAATTCAGGCTGACATCTGGGAAACTTTGACAGATAAATTGTTTGAAATCTGCCAAACTCCAGTTCATTTGGATTTTGGCCACTTTTTGTTTACCTGTGTCATCCACAGGGCTACCTAAAAACAAACAAACAAAAAACAATAATTATAACTAATTTTATTATAAAACAGACAACTTGTCTAAACATTTGGCAAAAACAGGCCAACATTCCAACAAAGGTTTCCTGGTCTTCCGGTTGTACCTTTAAAATAGAAAATAAACAGTGTGAATAAAATCAGAGAATCTGAAAAGGAGTACCAAGAAATTGAAAAGCAGCAAATTGTTTTATTTTATTTAAATTAATTAATTTATATATTAGTTTGTTTATCGTTGCTTAACAGATGGAAAACAAGATTTCAGCATAATTGTGTTTGTTGTTTACAAATCTGTTTATGTGCATCACATACATGAAGTCTACATGAAATCAAAATTAACAAAAATGTGCACACATAACTAGTCTTAGTGTTAAATTTTTTCCAGCAATATAAAAACCAACATCAAAATTTAATGAGATTGAATGAATGCAGAAAAAGTTAAATGTATTGCATCCCCATGCATATGAATGGTAATATCTCGGGGGAAAAAGAGCTTTTTAGAACCGCAAAAGATACGTTACCTGAATGTCGATTTCGAGACCGACGAAACAGCCTCCTTGTAGCAGCAAGCAAGTTCTCGTTCGATGAACTCTGCATAAGTTCCATTCTTGCTCTATTTGCGACATTAAAAATTCTATCAAAGGCAGAAACAGCCGCATCTACCGTTACCTGTTCTAATGAAGAGGTTTATTCCTCCATCTTACACGAACAACTAATGTCGCAGGCGCCAAAAGTGAGCATAGACTGATGGGAAAATCCTTAGACTCAGCAACAATTACATTTTTACTAGTTAAAATGTTAATTCTTGATATCAGGAATTGGATTTCTACTAGTAACAATTACTATTTTTGATATCAAGAATGACATCATCACTCGCAGAAATACAAATTCCTGATATCAATAATTAAATTTCCACTAGTAAAAAGTATAATTCTTGATATCTGTAATTGTATTTTCACTAGTTAAATGTCACCATAGGCTGCCATTCAAAATCAATTGTTGATATCAAGAATTCAATTCTTACTAGTAAAAACCTTTATTTTTGATATCAGTAAGGAAATTATCGAAAAGTGGAAAATAACGTGTGGATATTGGTTAAGGTTAGGGCTAGTTTTAGGGGCGGCATCCATTTAATAATTTTTAAATAAAAATTATAATTGACACTCAATATGTTATTATTGTAGCTTATACTGTTTTATAATGTAGCCTACTACAATAATGAGGTGCAGAT
>NW_015509927.1:0-2353 GCF_001515645.1 Sinocyclocheilus grahami
CCTTTCCTGCCTGCCACTCCTCTGTGGGCTTCATCTGAGGAGTAAACAGCCAAACAGCTGTCTTAACTTCTCTTCCTTCCGTTTTTTCATTTCCAACTATCTCTCTTTGCTCCTCTTCCCTTTCTTCATTCTTCGCTTTTCTTGTCCTCTCATGTTAGCCAACAATCTCTCAGTCATGCTGTGTTTCAGTATCCCTGCATGCTATATTAAAGGGGCCATATTATTCATGGCTATAGTATTTTATTTTTTCCCTGAAGTCCTCTTGTAATGATATTCAAGGTTTTACCTTGGTTTGTTTTGACAGAAAACCTGAACCAAATTATGATTTCGCACCCTCTGTCTGGCCCTAAACTAACCAGCACTGACCGTCAATGCCACGGTTTCTACAGTACGTTCTACTTAAGCTTACAATGCTTTTAACAGGAGAGACTGTTTCTGTTGTGCACTCTCAGAAATAAAGATTCAAAAGCTGTCACTGGGGCAGTACCTTTTCAGGAGGTGCACTTTTGTACCTTTGATTGGCTAACCTCCAGAGTAGATGACCCTATAGGGTGGACTGTGCTCCTGAATTCTAAATAGCTGATATATTCACATGTGGCCAATCACATGATGGCAAGGTTGTGGCATTATACCCATGTCAATTTCTAACTAAGCAGCATAGTTTCCGTAAATAGTCTGGGTGAACTGTAGAAGAAGCTTTGCAATGTGTTGTTCTAGTATGTCTGCATAAACATACTTTCCCAAAAGACAGTAAAATCCTGTTTTCAACATGTTGACTTTACTGTGTTTACACAAAAGCAGGTGAGTAGGTAGGTTGTGAACCCCGGTCCAATAGGGAGCACATTTAGTTACTGCAATTAATCTTGGTTGCTTTTTTATTGCTTCTCCACAGAGAGTTCCTGAGAGACTACAGGAGCATCGAGGGCTTGTACATGAGACATAGACAGGCAGACAACAATTGAGTCAACACAGGCTGACCCTACAGTACCTGTAAAATTTGAGCTCACATCTACCTGAGCCAACGTCCTGCTCTTATGTTTTGGTGATATATCTCCCATAGCATCCACTCAAAGCAGGGCACTGGCCGAGTTACACGTAGTCTGGCAGATGGACCTTAGAGAGAGGGAGAGAGAAGGAAAAAGGGAGGAGGAGCAATGAATGTGAATTCCAGCCGAGCAGGGATAGCAGCCGCATCGCGAGACACCTGTAAAAACATAATTTTTCATCTCGGGCTGTGGGGGAAGGAGCAGACTGAAAATTGAAGAGAGAAAGAGAAGAGACTTTTGGTTGGTCCATGTGTGTATGTGTGTGTGATTACCTCCGCTACCACTAAGTCCTTGACCAGGATCTTGCTTCAGGTTTCCACTACCCACAAAGCCATGCTCCGACCAGGAAGCAAACATAGAGACCCAACCTGCTTGTTTGGTTCTGGGCTAGCAGGTTTACCAGATTACCAAGATGGTTGAGACTTGCTGACCAAGAAATCCTTGCAAGCTTGTTCAGATATCTGGTGGGGGCACTAGTGTCCCATGACGGGGATCAGTGAATAGCACATGTTTGCCCAAGGTATCCAATAGTGCTCCTGGAGGGCCATCTTCTTGCAGAGTTTAGTTCCAACCTGGAAGTTTCTAGTAATCCTGAAGACCTTGATTAGCTGGTCAGGTGTGTTTAATTAGGATTGTAGCCAAACTCTGCAGTCAAGGCAGTGTTTCCCGACTCTGTTCCTGCAGGCACACCAACAGTACACATTTTCAAACTCTTCCTTCCTAATCAACACCTGATTGAACTCATCAGCTTGTTCATAGAGACTCCAAGACCAAACATAGATAAGTCAGATAAAGAAGACATCCAAACTAGGTTTGGAACAGGGTTGGAAAACACTGGTTTAAGGTACACCATCTTATAGGCCTACCATCACTAATCTAGATTTTGATTCTCCTCACAATTTGCTTCTGTCAGCTATTCTACAGATCAAAGCCTCATGATCTGTCTTCCTTGTGGGGTTTCAACCATCTAACCAACCCTTTTAGCTGATCTGAGAGATTCTTAACTTTTCAGGTAGGAATATCCCTGGTTTAATTGAGAGTTTATGTGGCTACCACTGTGGTTACTACTGAAAACAGTTTTGACCAAACTGATAAGGTTTGGATTTGGACTGTGGTAATGGAGCATTTGCAAGACATTCTTCTTTTCAGTCTTGCTAAGGAAAGATTCAGAGTAGAAAGCCAATATTTCAGCTTGATGCACCGCCCTGTGTACATTCTTCAATCTATTAATTTGTGTGTTTCTATAAGTCAGGAGTGTTCATTCCTGCTCCTGGAGGGCCACTGTCCTGCAGAGTTTAGCTCCAACC
>NW_015509927.1:2991-3951 GCF_001515645.1 Sinocyclocheilus grahami
AAAAAAAAATTTAATAAAAAAATAGTAAATAAAACTCTGATTAGAGAAATACAAGCTTTGTAGTCTTGTGTCTGGGATTTCTTGATGAAAATTTGCGTACTAATCCTCCCATTGTCTCCACTGGTAAAGCACAATGATAAGTATGTTCCTTTGTGTAATATTCACTTTTTGAAGATTCTCTTTGATGTTTAGTGAAACAACATAGGTCGCTTCATTTCATTAAGAGGGTTACCTGCAGCATACACGATTAAAATGCTTTTTATAGAAAACTATTGAGTCTTCAACTCATGTGAGTGTACACCATTCAGATCAGTGGTTCTCAAACTTTTTACGCCATGTACCACCTCAGAACATGTTTGACTCTCCGAGTACCACCATAATGACCAACATTAAAATACAGTAATTATATGCACAGTAAAAGAAAAAAAACAGGCAGTTTTTATTCCTAATAAGAATCAATATTATTGTCAGCCACTTTAAACATTGTAAATACAGAATTTGAACATTAACATTGCACTGTGCTTACATCCAGGTAAATGAAAAACTTACATAATTATGAAATTAAAATATATTGTACCTAAAAGTTAAATAAAAATTGTTCTGTACTTAAATGTTAAAAACTTAAATGTACTTAAAAATTAAATGAAAATGTGTTGTACTTAACATTTAAGTACAGTACAGTTTTTATTTAAATTAAGTAAAAAAAAATTCCTTGATAAAAAAATTAACACAGGCTATATGTTTAGCTGCAAGTAACAATCAGGCCAAGTGTCCACCAAAGCCAGCTGAAAACGACCAACTGTGAGTGCTTTTTGAGCGCTTGAGAGTGCATCGTTTTTTTTTCAGTTGAGACGCTGTGGTTACTATAATACAGAATATCTGCTGAAGCAATATGGCAGACGCATCGCGAATGAAATGTTCGTCGAAATTATCCATCCTCGATCACTTTTAGTCAGCTTT
>NW_015509927.1:5103-8619 GCF_001515645.1 Sinocyclocheilus grahami
ACTGGGTCCAAGATCCTCAGAAGGATCAAAAACAGATGTTGAGAAAGAATCTATAATGAGAGCTAATAAACTTATGCAGACATTTTACAGCTCTTTCTATCACTTCAGATCCTTTCCACCAGATTGCTTTCTCTTTACATTTTTACTTCTATCCTGAAATAACAGTACCTTGCTTATCTTACTGGTCTTAACTGGTTTAAGCTGGTCTAGTTGGTTTCCGAGTGCACAAAACCCTGTAAAACCAGGCCGATGAAAGCTTGTATTTATTTATTTATTTATTAACTACTCTGTATTATTCTAAATTAAAGGTTTAGGAAAGCAATTCTGAAAGAAAAAAAAAGTCAAAGATTGAGATAATTAGAACTGCCTTATTAGTTTGCTGTTTATTATTACACATTTCACAATGGCTCCAGACAATGTCAGACATTCTCAAGGCTTTTAAACTGCACATAAAGCTTCACACTAACAATTTTTTAACCTGTTGTCTTTAAATACAAACAGTTTGGTCAACACTTGTGTGATAACTACATTATGACAAAGATACAAAGTTATGTAGGCCTACCACTTAGCAAGCTTGCACACATATGGCACATAACATAACATTTGGCACAATACCGTGGAATGTTTAGGCAATTTTCTTTGTTTCACAAAGCTTCTATTGTAATGACAGAGCCCTCATAGTTCAGTCAATGCCAATATAAAGCTGCCATGATTCAGTGCTGTGGTTTTACAAATAATAGATGAGTAACACCAGTTTTAACGGGCTTTAAATGGATCTATAAGGCGTTCTGGTACTTATATATCTGCGGTTTTTGTCAAGATTAAATATTCCATATTCTTTGCTATTTAAATAGATATATTGATGCATTCTTAAATTAGATTTACTTTACTACCACAGAAGTATTTGTATAGCAAACTATTCTTTGGACTGCACCGTACATAAAAAAACAGGTCACCATAAATAATAGCACGGACACATTCAGACAATAACATCATAATTTCTTGGTGTCTTGGTTTTTAAATAGCTCAAGGAGAAGTGCCCTGTAATGAGTTATAGTCTCTGTCACAGTGCATACTTTGAAGTTTCTTTTGCAACCAGAGATGAAGAGTTCAGTTTTCTTATTGTCTCCCCTCAGGTTTAAATCTGTCAAGCGGCAAATGCTCAGTGAGTCCATGGTCACTTTTTGGTCCCTTTGAGTTGACTTGATTGCGAATGATGATGATGAAGTTTACGAGGGAAAGACGCACAAAACAGGAGCAGGATGGACACAACAACAAGAACATATTGTAGCTAATAGACACCTACAAGACAGAAAGCTGGAGTCTACTACATAAGACGGACACGTCACGTTGGGACTGAGTGCTTCTAAGGGTCGTAGTTCACAAAAATACTATGCTTCTTTGGACAAAATGAGTCAAAGATAGGTTCCAGAGGACTATGGGAAGGTGCACATATTTTTAGTATGACCGTTTTACCTTGCTTTCTTTGTCTCTTTAGGTTTCTTTCTGACTCACTTCTCACTTCCTGATTTTACTCCCTTTTTTAGTCCTATTTTCCCAGTCCACCCTTCTTATTCATTCCATGAGTATTTTGTTATCGACAGCCGCAGCCCTCCACCACCATGTCTTGATAGTTTTTCAACACCACACGTTCCTCCTGGTCCAGGTAGAGGAGAGCGATGGGGCTAAGGGCCGTTGGGACACAGCAGGCCCGCGGCACGGCCCCATTTACGGAGTTGACCAGCGTCTGCACCATAGCATGGCTAGATGAATTCATATGGTCAGCCAGTGGGAAGCGGCACTCTCCGAGGCAAAAGAAAGCATCGTAACCAGACGGGGCCACGATCCATTTATTCCAGCCTACATCTTTGAAGTCCACATACAGTGGGTGTCGACGGCAGCGAGCGCGGGAGAGCCGTTTGAGCTTGGCAGCCCTCCCACCTTGTCGTTTCACTCGCTTTTCATTCCATCCCACCCGCCAACTTGTGTCAGAGCCCTGACCCCTATCACCCTTAAACCTGCCCCCGGTCCATCTGCCCCTGCCTCGTCTGCCAGCAGGGGGCTGCTTTTTGAGGGGCACAAAGGGCTTGCTGCGCCCATCGTGACTATAAGTCACCAGTAAGGGCCTCTGCCTCGCCCAGCTGTGCACATCCTGCCCGGTGAACCTGCGCACCCGCAGATGTCTCTCTTTGGAGAGACTGCTGTTATTATCAGCAATAACGTCCAGAATAAAAGACAGGCTCCCTGACTTCTCGGATAGATTCTGAAACACTTCTCCGTCCAGGGGAAAGGTTTCCCAGAGTTCTGTAGTCTTTCTATCTCTAGTCAGCTGACGTGAATGGAGTAGTGTGGGCTTTGAAACAGGGTCACTGTTTGAAAGATAAAGGCTGACCACGTGAGAGTCTTCCTTTGATCCTTCATGCAGGAAACGCAGCTCTGCCGACACCACACTCTCTTCTGAAGGAATGGAGGACAGATTGAAGCCAATGTGAATGCTGTCCGCTGTCACTTTCTGCTCTTCTGGAACACTCAGGACTGTAGAATCTAGAGTGAGAAAAAAGAAAGACAAAGTTCTTAAGCTGTAAAATACTTTCCTTCCATCATGTTCAAACACTTGCTCTCTGGATAATGGCATAATTGTCCAACTAAATAATAATTGCACATAATTTGCTAGGAGCACTTATGAAAATAAGCCTTGTCCTTCTTAACTTGTTCCAAGGTGTCTACGCTGACGCCAAGACTCGAGTGAAAAATATCAGAACACTGAATCCATGGGTAGCTTTTTCAGTGGGCATGCTGGCACCTAAGGCAGGTTAATTGACTTCCACATGTCTCTGTGCTGTATGTACGATAAATTTAGCTTTTTATGACTGCCAAGGGAATCTGTATTCCTATGACCTAGTGCAATAGCTGCTCATACCTGTGTGGTGAAAGCATCGGACTGTGTTGGCTCCTTGCACATGCTGGGAGGGGTAGTTAAACTCTGGGTCTTCAATGAGATGGTACTGTTGAGTGTGAAATCGATACAGGTCTAGAAGATATTGGGGCACCCGTGCCTCTGTACTGGGGTTGGGGTGTGACTGTAGGCCCAGGCGGGTCAGCAGGAGGTTTTGAATGGTATGGGCCAAACTAGGTTCCAGAAGACTACCAAGGCTTCCATGTGTCTGACTGGGACCCTCCTGTTGACCTGATGAGACTTGAGGTAGCAGCAGGATCATCAGAACCAGTAGGCTAGCAGGGAACATGTTGGACCTGCGGAGAGAAAGGTAAAAAGAGGAGCCATTTTGAGACTTCTCAAGATATTTAAAAAAAGTTTTTCATTTCTATTTTGGACCCCATTGACTTTCATTGTATGGAGAAAAATGTCATACGGGTTTGGAATGGCACAATTACAGAAATTGTATTTTTGGGTGAACTATCCAATTAATTGATGGTGTTTATTCCAGTCAATGAATACCTGACTCAAAAATGTACTTCTTGTCCCAATATGTGTTGTAATTTACCATACTTTTAGCT
>NW_015509927.1:10722-13541 GCF_001515645.1 Sinocyclocheilus grahami
CAGAGGAAAGGTCGGCCAGACTCGTGCCATTACCAGAGCGACGTGACCTGTCGACCTCACAGTGGAGGGCAGGGTTTCGTTGCATCCACTTATCGCTTTCAGCTTGCTTTCCACTCTTTTTTTCCTATTTTTATTCTTCTTATCAGTTCTCTTCCTGTAAAGCATGACTTCCAGAATTGATATATTGTTACACAGTTCTAGGAAAAGCCAGTTCTCTTTCTCTCCTGTTTCTCCCTTTCAGATTTACCCAGAAGTCAACAGTGTAGGGCCATAGGGGTCATGGTGCCTCTGCTTGTTGTTGATTTATCCTCCACCGCTGTCTTCATGTTTCACATTTCACATTTCACTCCGTACCCTGATCCCTCCGCTCTCCTTTCCTGTTGTTCTTCCTTTCGTTCATTCCCTAGACTGCTTCTCCCCAGCACGCTCCCCCTCCCCATTTTGTCATTTTGTTCTTGAAGGAACACTCTTAAACATGAATTGCTCTACGTTTTCAGATGCAAAAGGTACCAGCACTTATTCCCCCCAAATCCTGAGTGCCCAAGGCACGCGAGAAGTCACAAATGGTAGAGCTGTGCCTCTGATTAGAATAATATTGCAGGTAGGCCGCAGGGAGGTTTTATCGGAGTATATTAGCACAAAACTGTAATTTATCCCAGCTGGACCGATTAGGAGATAATGACAGCAGCCCAGACCTCAGATTGTAACATTACATTCCCCCCCAAAACATTAAGTGGAACAATCCTCTGTGACCGTACACACGCATACACGCACCCCACTGTTACAGATTGAAAAACACACTCCAGAACTCCAGAACAGTTATAGAAACATACACAAACTTTCTATGCAGCTTGCCAAAGGTTCAACTAAGAACAGACTAAAGTGGTCTCCAAGGATGTGTAGAGTAGACCAGACAAGACATTTCCTCCCAGAATCCTCCCCTAACCCCCACATAACATTCTGTTATCAATTTGACCGATTTGGCAGTCCTGAAACCCTCAGACAGCGTTGTATTATTATCTGGCACATGCTGAAGAATCTAAATGTATGATCTATTTTAGTTAACGCAACATTGTAACATTCTAAAAACGTATTTTTGTAAGCTCTGAAAAGACACATCACATATCATAGCTTTTTTTTTCTGCCAGATTGGGATTTTATGATTTATCTTGCCTGTTTGTTTACTGTACATTTTATCCCCCAAGCTAGAGACCTGCGCGGGACGGATTTTTCAGTCCTGCTCCTCCAGGATTCTGTCCCGCACCTGCCTGCTCCCGCAGAAATATATGTTATCTTGTCTCGCCTCCACCCACAAAATTCATGTTTTGTCCCGATCCCTCCCAAAAAAGCCCACATAAATGTAGCCTATAGATTTTTTTTCTATGCATCCATGAAATTAACATGGAATAGTACGTTCTGTGTTGCCTAGCCACAACATCCCAGCCTAAATGCTCCCGATGAAATATTTGTTATTAAAGCATTCACAAACCACTGTTATTTTCAACAGAAAAGCAAGGCTGCTGCGTGCATGGCATCTCGGTTCATCGCGATCTCACAAAGCTCTGTTATACTACAATTTCTGCAACAGATGAATAACAATGTATTTGTTTTTTGATGTTTTATGTTAAGATATTTCTATTTTGTGGGAGTCCCGTAAATCATTTTATTCTCCTGCATCCCGCACACACACACAAGTCTCTACCCACCCGAACCCACAGGAGTGCAGGTCTCTACTCCAAGCCAAACGCATATATTCAGCTATCTGCCAGTCATGGACAGCAAGAATCTAGTCTCCACAGTCATCTTTATGCTCCAGCAAGGCAATCTTGGCAGTCTGTAAGTCTTTTACAGAACATTGACTGCTTTTTCCCATGTTCTGAGGATGCATCTCCACTATGAATCTGTCATTGGGTTTGGTGAGTAATACGTGTGAATTTTTAGCATGGAGCAGCAATGGGTAGCTGTTTGACATTTGAGTGAGTTTAATCAGATTTGAGTCATACACTGCAGAAAAAATTTTTCGTAATCAGTATTGTACATATCGTCTTGTTTTCCATTGTCTAAACATCCCTAAAACTTGTTTAAAGCAAGATTTTGTGCTTTTGTATTATACAACGGGGTGAGAAAATAAACTTAATTCAGGATTTATTTTCAAATTTTCTTACACAACTTTGCTTCTCAAAGTCAACTGATCTTGATTAAATTAGGTTTAGATATTGCGCTAGGAAATAAGACAAGCACGTGTCTTGTCAAAGTCATAGTTTGGCCCATGACCCAGGATATAACTGATGTTGCAAGCATCAAGGTATTCTGCTGCGGAGGTTGATACTCACGTCCAGGTGAAGTGGGAGGTGTGCAGAGTCCATGGTTTGTCCTTGAGCTCCAGTGTTACAGACCCTCTCCTCTCATTTGCTCCTGAGGATGGAGTGGATGCCGTCTGCCTCTCCTGGGTTAGTGAATGTACCTCTGGAATAACGTCAGCCTCTCCAGCTTGTCCTCAAGCACTCATCCTGTTGTGAGTGTCGGACAAGTGTGCTCTTAAAAACATCCACCAGCTTCCCTGTGGCTGACCGGACACCGCTGTTATGCCAGGACCAGGACGCAAAATAGCAGCTGAGAAGGAGACCAGGAGAATGAAATAGAAGAGAGATGAAGAATTGGAAGTTTGTGCCAGCTAAATTCCCTCCTGTCCCTCTGGCTTTGTAGCTGACTTTCTCCCTTCTTCTCTCAATCTGTCTGTACTTCTCTTTTGTGCTCTCCTCCCCTTTTTCCTCCCTCCCTCGCTCTCGCTCGCTCTCTCTCTCTCTCTCTCTCTCTCT
>NW_015509928.1:0-600 GCF_001515645.1 Sinocyclocheilus grahami
TACACCTTCTTTCTTTGCGTGACCATTTGGGCGGTGTTATGCAAACCTTTATATCTATAACTGAACAGACTGAGCACCTTTCAGTTATGTGTTGTAAAGCCCTGTTACAATTGGGCATTACAATTCAAAATCACACCCTGGCACAAGGTCAAGGCAGCTGCCATTATTCACCATGTAGTGCCTTTAGACTAATGAAGTCTTTCACACTGCTCTATCAAAATAAGGCTGTCTTCTGTAATGTATGTGAGCAGGAAAACAGAATTAGAACACCATTATTAGCAGCAAGTTCTACTTCGAGTGATGGGATAAAATGCAGGATAGAGAGCCAATTAGACACCCACTTCGCTATCCACGCTACATATTTATAGAGATGAAAGCATCCAAAGTGAGAGCCGAGAACCTAACTTACCACTTTTACCGATTTTGGAAAGTGAACATCAGTCACTTGCACATTCGCTTTGAACTTTATTACAACCTACATGGCGTGCCCTAAACCCCAACTCCAGCAGTTCAGTTTATGAATACGTTGCTGAATTTTGGATGACGAATCCATTTTCCATGTTCATTTCTGGATGGCTGATTCTGCACAGGTGCAGCAGG
>NW_015509928.1:4691-5218 GCF_001515645.1 Sinocyclocheilus grahami
AAAACTATGAATTACACTAGACCGAAGTGACAGAACCCTGACACCAATTCAGTTTCCGAGAATAATGCCAGATTGATTCCATAAAACAGTTCAACTGATGCCAAGGCATTTTTAGTGAATGATGGTTAGTTTTTATATTTGGAGGACATAAGGCAGGTCACAAAAGTTTTGCTGAGCACTTTTTGTTAATAACAAAAGTTGATTCCTTAACCCTCTCATCCAACAAGCCAAACACACACACACACACACACAAAAAACAGTTAATTGAAAGCAATTCAGTCTCCACGGTGAAAAGCAAATCTAAAACACTGTGAAGGTCAGAAGCAGAAAAAAACCTAGCCTTGGCTTGTCTGTTTTTGCATTCTCAGTCTGTGGGAGAGACTGGCTTGTTTGTTTCCAATACATTCCCCTCATGTCAAAGACTTTCAATTGCTTCTTTCAGCTGTGCAATCCATACTGTTCAGAATAATACAAGTTCCTTGTCATGAAATGAATAAGTCACTCCCACAAACAGCATCTTGTGATCA
>NW_015509928.1:8243-9464 GCF_001515645.1 Sinocyclocheilus grahami
TTAATATATAAACATAACATATATTTTTTAAATATATGCATGCATGTGTTTGTATTTATATATACATAATACATTTCCACAATATACACACTTACATTATGTAAACAAAAACTTTTATTTTGGATGCGATCAATCATTTGACAGCACTTCTATCTATCTATTTTCAGGTTCTCATTAGCAGCTCAGTCTTCTGTCATTTTTTTATGTAATTATGTGGAGACCAGCTGTGCCATCTGCCCTTAAAAGTGCAGTTTTCTTTTTCAAAATGCATTGTCCGTGTTTGAACATATGTTTTCCCTCTACATTAAAAAGACCCCTGCATTTACATTTTACATGCTCCCTGTTTATCCGTGATGCTGCAAGCTATGCTCACTTTACAGTCAGCCTGTCTCTTTCACTCCTTCAAACACGATAAGGCCATCAAACTGAGGCACAGGCAGCATCCAGGGAATGCAGCAGCACACTGAGCCCTTATTTCTTCCACAGCCTGCTGCATTACAGGAATAGTTTGCTATTAACTCCAGAAGACTGAGAGATCTTCACAGCATCAGATGTTTAGCTTTCACCGTTCAACCATTTCAAAATGCCTCTCTCCTCTCCTACCGAGCTCTGTGAATCTCACTGGCAGACACAGAAGTGATTTGTGCTGTAATTAGGGGGCTTTACTGACTGGATAATTGACTGTTAACACATGTGTTTGTCAGGGACACCTGCCCTCAGAGGCAGGAGCTGAAATCTTTGAGACTGCAGCAAGAGCAGGAATGCGTGCCGCTGATGTGCTCACCAAAATAGTCACAATGAGGACAGTAGTGTGCTCTTGAGTGCCAGAGAGGCAGGGGAATGGCGAAAGAGAAGAGAGACGAGAGAGAAAGAGATTTGAGTGTTTTAGAACCGGTTGATTGGAGTAGGTTGTTCTGTTGTTTAATTGTTCATTACATCTGTCTGAAATCACAATCTACTCACTAATGGGTTTTAAAGTGGTACAAACTCACGAGCATGTACTGCTTTTTGAATGCCTATTTGGCATAGGTTTTTTTATGTTTAGTAGAATATGCAGTATTATTAGCTTAGCATTGTGCTAACATCAAACCAAAAATGCAGGAAAACAAACCCTATGGATGGATGGGCTACTATTTTTGAAGTACCATAAGGCCACAGAAGTTAAAATACTTTTTACTCAACATTTCTGTGAGTTGGGTATTTTTGTAATGCTTTTTTTTT
>NW_015509928.1:10740-11857 GCF_001515645.1 Sinocyclocheilus grahami
TTTTTTTTTTTTAAATCTCCTATTGCCTGTTGTTGTTACCTTTCAATGTGTCCGACAACTGTGAATAAATTGCGTCTGCGTTAGGATAAAGCAATCTGTCCCTGCCAGTCAATCACAGCTGCAATTCATTCTGTCAAGGTTTTTGGTAAAAATACAGGGAATTAAACAAGTGCTTTTACTTGCTTTAGATTTGCAATGCAAAGTTGAATCAATTTTCACTGCAAAGCACACTAGATTTTGAGTGCTACATTTGTGCTCTCTCAAAGTCTGAATCTCTTATCTGCATTAATTTGGATGAAATATTGAAGTTTCTGTGCACTTTGACCTTTTTTAAATCCATTTTGTTTTTGTGTTAAAAATAAATAAATAAATAATCAAAATGAATTAATAAATACAAATTAATCAAATGTATCTGCACTTACATCTCATCCTTTACAAGTACTATATGATTTAAATTATCTTTTTATTTTGATCCAATAAAACAAGTTATTGTATATTTAATATATGATAGATTGATATGTATTAGATGGCTGCATTACAATGCATTAAATCTCATTTTTTGCAATAAATCAGTAGCTTTTACTTGAAACACAGTATTTTTAAGCCCCTGCAGTGTACACACAGGTATGAACTCAGTCAGACGTCTAAACACATATTCCATTAATACGCTGTGATATGTCTTAGTAAAGTCAGTATACCCAGAATAGAACTGGCTGTCCTTGGTGTTGAACTTCTTCTGCAGTACTGAGGTTTGTCATGCAGCACAGCACACCCAAACAGCCAGCAGCTTGTTAAAGGTAGTATAAAAAAAAAAAAAGATACAAACAGAAACCTTTTTCAGCACCTTCTAAAGAAACCCCCCAAAAGACACTCTCCCTGCCTATTTCTTTAGAGAGAGTAGCTGAGCCACATGTATATGTGTATATCTCTGTCTTGCCCTCATTTAATTTTATATCTTATAAGCACATATTATTTATTATTAAATATAAAATGTATTCCCTTATTTGCACACATTTATTATTAAATATAAAATGAATTCCCTGATTTACACACATATAGCCTGTTTTACTAGCTAAAATACATTAAAGGGGTCATATGATGCTTTTTTAAAGATCAT
>NW_015509928.1:13172-13540 GCF_001515645.1 Sinocyclocheilus grahami
ATACAAATGCAAAGTCATTTAAACAAACAAAACATAAAGGTTATACAAACAACAAAACAAAACCAAAGATGTTTCACTATTCCTAAGAACCGTTGTTTTGTTTGTTTTGCTTGGATTTGATTGCATTCACATTTGTTTTGCTTGGATTCACAAAACAAACAAAACATCAAGGTTATACAAACAGCAAAACAAAAGCTGTTTTTAAATCCTCTGTTTTGTTTGCTTTGCTTGGATTATTGTATATATTCAATATATTTGTATATATTCCCCTTATGTTGTTTATTTTTCTATTTTTGAAGTAACCTTGAGGTCCTGAAAAGCACTTTTAAATCAAACATTATTATTATTATGTTTTTTTTGGCCCTTTT
>NW_015509929.1:0-355 GCF_001515645.1 Sinocyclocheilus grahami
CCCACATACAAAAAACAACAACATAATAAAATAAAATAAATGTTTAATCAGAGCCTGTAGGATTTATTTTTGTTATTATTGCTTTATTTTAAATGATTTTTAAGGTGAGCATTTTTTGTAATCAGTCCCACAAAACATTGATATGTAATATCACCCAACATTTTGACTTCAAAATATAAATAATTATTGCTATCTTCTAAAATGTCCATATCATTGCATCCCTAGTTACATATACACCACATGTGTAAGAACATAGACGGTCTCAGCTTAGAGCTTACAGTTAAATTTTAAGTTAAGCTCTATGGACCACGGGCCTGTACCATGATGGTGGCTGAACAAACTCGGGGTTACAGGA
>NW_015509929.1:1375-2392 GCF_001515645.1 Sinocyclocheilus grahami
ACTCATTAAAGTGCTTAAAGTTCACTCCGTGTTTGACACTTTTTTTTCTCTTTACTCAAATCTTTAGAACTGAGAAAGGCTTTGGTATTTTGTGCACAATCCAAACCAGGCCACTTCATTTCTACTCTCTGAAAAAGTAACATCTGCTACTTTCTATCTCAAGGTTGTTCTATGTGCTTTTCAGTTTTGAATAAATATCCACAGTCATTTTCAACTACATATTAACCCTTTTAAAGGGACCTGATGATGTTTCTCTCACACTAAGACCCAGTGGCCCATGTGCTCTTCCAGCCAGTGCTGCAGAGGCTGTAGATTGAGAGGTCCGGCCTCTGCGTACATTTGGACAAGCTGTTCATGGAGAACGGCGAGCAGAGGCAGACTCACACTGAGCAGTTCATACAGGAAGGCGTAATCCTCGGCATTATCCCTGAGGTGGACTCCTGTGGCCCACGCTTTACCATGCAGCCAGTTAAACACACGACGAGGCACAGCACACACATGCAGCGGCCAGCGCAGGCTTCTCTTCAGTGAGGACAGGATACCTGGAGACTCTTCCTGGAGATGATGCTCACGTCCCTCTGGACTCCAGCTGGACCCGTTGTGAGAATCGGCATTACACGTCTGAAGAAAAAAATATTAATAAAGGTGTGCTGTAAGACAACTATCAATAGATGAAGCATAAATGAGTTTTTACCGTGTGTAGAATTTGTGTCCTCCCATTCTTCACTAAGGGTTTCCTTTGTGCAAAGTGGAGTTTGCAGTACAACTTTCCTACAGGAGCAAAATAAACCATTATAATCCGTTAGTGTAAAGGTGCAGTCACATTTACCATTGCCCTGTGAAATTTTATGGGTAAAATTCAGTCATCCAGTGGACATGGCTTTTTCACCTAATGCAGAACGCTCATTTGAGCTATTCATGGAAATATCCATGTGCAATGTTTATTTATTTATTTCTCACTCTTAATAATCATTTTATTTGTTGAATAGAATGAATGAGTTCATTTGATTCACACTG
>NW_015509929.1:3721-4657 GCF_001515645.1 Sinocyclocheilus grahami
CGGAAGCGATTAAATTTGTCCAGGACTCAAATACGAACTCGTAAGAAAACGAATTGACACACCTCTTGTTCATTAATGTCTCGTTGACGCTGCTATTTATATATATATGTATGTATATATATATATATATATATATGTATGTATATATTCACTTTAATTTTTAGTCATTTTTGTTGTATTTTTATTTATTATACTTTTTTGTTTATCATTTTATAAAAACATTTTTTTAAATATGTCTATAGTTTTTTTATTTTATTTTATGCTCTGTTCTTGTAAATATTGTGATTATTTTTATATTTGTGTATTTAAAATGTGTATATTTACTAATCAAACTTTGAAAACTAATATTTCATATTTATTTGTAAATCCTATATGCATTTGCTATTTATATATATATATATATATATATATATATATATATATTTGTATATCTTCAGTAGTCTATTAAGGCTGTTTGGCTAATATAAGTCTTGGGCACTGCCCTTTTCTTTTTTATGTTTCTTTAAAATGGGAAAAAAACAAAAAACTAACAAAAAAAACAAAAAAAACTTGATGTTTGATCTGTAAAGTTTAGCTGCATAATGCTGTGGGAGCGGTGCTATAGGTATAGGGAAGTGTTAATCTCCGCTGATCATTGTATCAGAGTTTGTTTGTTGCTGTATCAGTTCTTTACAGCAACTGGGTTGGGGTTTGAATGTTCAATGTTAACCCCTTCTTTTTTCCTCTTTTTTTATTTATTTTTATTTATTTTTTATTTCTTTGCCTTTACTTGCAAGCTGCTGCTTTACCCTACTCTACCTCTTTTTTTATGTGCTGCTGGGAATTTCGCCTCAGTTGTTATGGGTGCAGATTTGTACAGGTTTACTGCCTTTAAAATTCTTTCTTTATGTCAAGTTGTAACGTAAAATCGACAGCAAGTGGTGCATTAAGATTTAC
>NW_015509929.1:13015-13536 GCF_001515645.1 Sinocyclocheilus grahami
TTAAAGCATGTCAACATATTCTGTTACACCAAATAATGATCTTTACAAAAGCATCATATGACCCCTTTAAGCACTTGATGTGCTTTTCTGCATCTCCGAGCACTCGGTTCACAGTGAATGCAGTGAACTCCATTACTGCGAGTTTAGCGCGCATCTGGGAACGCAACGGCCACCAGTTACGCTTTTTCACATCAGCATAATTTTCAACATTTGAATGGGCAAATGGTTACAGTATTACACTAGATTTATAATGAGACGCGTTTGTAAACCTGTTTTCACAGAAGCTGGAGTTTCCGCCAAAATAAAAGCTCATAGGTTTATCTCTTGCAAGAAAGGCCTAAAATTAGCAGACGCACGCAAAGAAAATACTGTACAGTATGTTTATTGGAAGAAAAATATAAATATTGCGTTTGGGGTTTATATGAATGTATTTCTGAAGGGAACTGACTTCAGAGACGTTTCGATGGCATTTCTCTCTCTTATCACTGCTGTTCCATAAGCGCCACCTGCTGTCAGAGAGT
>NW_015509930.1:0-996 GCF_001515645.1 Sinocyclocheilus grahami
TTGATAGTCTCATAATGGTGGGTTTTACTGTACCACCGGGGATCCATGTTGATGCTGACTGTCGAATGGACTCCGAAAGTGATAGTGCAGTTTTGTGTTGTATAATGTAGCTATAGGACCATTACTGTGCATGTTGTCCTTTTTTATTATTTAATTTTTCTATATTATTATTTGTGTGTGAGTAGCAACTGAAGCAGCAGAGAGATAAACTGAAGCAGTATCAGAAGAAGACCACGCTTCAGATGGAGAAAGAGCGACAGCTGGCCAAACAGTTATTAAAAGATGGAAAGAAAGAGTGAGTGTGATCCTGTCTGTCCTCTTGTTCCCTGTAGAACTAGAAGGTCTAGTTTCCAAAACAAGGAGAGTCTCCTTCATAATACTTTGTGTTTGTTCAGGAAAGCACTCCTACTCCTCAAGAAGAAACGCTACCAGGAACAGTTATTGGACAAAACTGAAAATCAGATAAGCAACCTGGAGCGAATGGTAAATAAAACAGATCTTTGAGAATATTGTATATGATAGGCGTTGCACCATATTCTGCATTTTTTTAGCTTGTCTACTGAAATTATTCATGAATATCACATCTAGAACTATTTTTCTTTTACAGGTACAAGATATTGAATTTGCACAAATAGAGATGAAAGTCATTGAAGGACTGAAAGTTGGCAATGACTGCCTGAAGAAAATGCATGAGGTACATAATGAGAAATTTCATATATTCTTGTTAAAGCTTGGTACAATATGATGAATTTGACATGCACACAATTGTATCTTTATTCTGTTTTCCTCTAACCAGATGCTGTCCGTAGAGGAGGTGGAAAAGATCATGGATGAAACACAAGATGCCATTGAGTATCAGAAGGTAAACTTAACTTTTCACATTCAGTAGAACTTGTAAGACTCTTTATGGGAATACATACAGCTATACAACAGGGTCCAAAGAAAATACTACTTTGGTGTGTGTTTTCATTACAAATTATAATGTCAACATAAAAA
>NW_015509930.1:2392-3844 GCF_001515645.1 Sinocyclocheilus grahami
AAATTCCCTTGCTCTGTTAAACATCACTTGGGAAATATCTGAAAACCAACTGAAATTTCATAGGGGGGCTAATAATTTTGTCTTCAACTGTACATGAAAAAAGTTTTCTACACTGTGAAAATATTTTTTTCCAAGTTGTAAATAAAACCGGGATTATTGGGAGTATGTTTAACAATAAAATACCATTTTGGTCTTTTTACTTAATTTTTTACTTAAAAATAGTTTCAAACAAAATGTCAGTGTACTGTAGGGATATGAGATTTTTCTTAAGATTGTCTCCTTAGATTGTTATGTGCAACACAATCTTTCACTGATCTTTATTTGAGCACATGGCAGAAAAAGTTTTTGACTGACACCTGCTGAATTCAGAACCACATACTTGCATGCTTCTCTTATTCTTTTTACCATATCTTTTTAGGCAGGAATAGTAAGAGTAGTACGTGATTCAGAATTCAGCAGTTCACTTTGTGTCTAATCATTTTGAAATAAAATAAGTCTAAAGATGAGCAGCCTTAAAGGCTGTAATAATCTTTTTCAATCTACACCACAAGCACTACATCCTCAAATTTAGAGGAACTGAGAGGCAGCTGGAGCTCTCACAGACATGCTGCATCTCTCCTGTGTGCTTGTTGTCGTTTCAGTCTTGTGTGTACTATGTAGTGTTATTTTCTCATCCCTGGTTGTCTGTGTGTGTGCAGCAAATTGATGAGATGCTGGCAGGATCTCTGACCCAGGAGGATGAGGAGGCTGTGCTAGCAGAGCTAGAGGCCATCACTCAGGTGTGTACATGAGCACTCTCTTGACAGCCCTTGTTACTGATGTTGTGTCAGCTGCTGTGATTTCATCTATTATATACATGTCCTGTGTGTGCTCAGGGAGAAGCTGACCTTGAACTTCCTGAGGTGCCTGAAGAAGAACTACCAGAGGTTCCAGAGCAAGAGCCAGGTCTGTGTTTCCTTCTTCTGTATTTCTGAAATAAATGCACAGTATGCAAATGCTAAGAAAACCTTTTTGTAATGTTTCAGTGCGGGAGAAGGTAAAAAAGAAGCCAGAGCGAGAGATGTTGGCAGTGTAAATACAAATCTATCATACCTCCATGTCTGCTCTTGAGCCGTTCCACTGGAGACCACAAGGGCTCATCCCAAACAAAACTCTGGGGAGTGACTGACAGTCCTCCCCTTCGTACATTTCGAAGACCTACAACCATGCCATTTTTTTTTAAATTGTATATACAGTGCATATTGTATACCATTTAGTTTAGATAATTATTCTGAAATACTCTTAACAGTGCCTGGTCTTTCTAATCACCCTACAGTTTTGTCTGATCTATCATATATCAAAAGCATATCATGTCAATGCCTGTAAATTTCTACTGCATGCATCACTTTTATTATAACAATCTCTGTTTAAAATGATTCCCAAACATTAGTGTTTTAAATACACCATGTTTTG
>NW_015509930.1:4764-5487 GCF_001515645.1 Sinocyclocheilus grahami
TAGAATGATTTCTGAATGATTATGTGACACTGAAGACTGGAGTAACTTCTGTTGAAAATTCAATTCTTCCATCACAGGAATAAATTGCATTAAAAAAAAATTTAAATAGAAAATGCTCATTTTAGATTGTAATAATATTTCACAATATTACTGTTTTTTACGGTATTTTAAATTAAATAAATGCAGCCTTGGTGAGCATAAGTGACTTCTTTAAAAAATATTTTTGACCCCAAACATTTGTGTAATATGTTTGGGATCAATAAATTTTTATTTTTAATTCATTTAAATTCAATTTGAGATTTACAGCTAAATGCATACCCCAGGTAACCAGTTACTGAGTATTTCACTAGTGTGCAGATGTTCTTGAGCAAGCCTATGTTAGACCATTTTTTGAAAGGTATTGATCTAAAATGAAGTACCTGTATTGCTTAGTTGGAAGTCCATTGTCTGGAACCAGCCGGTTTGAGCTGTGTGGGGCTGCTCTTATCTTGCCTGACACAAAGCACTATGGGAGAGGGCGGCTGCCCCATGAGTCTGAATGGCTCCACCAGAGCTCAATGTGAAGCAGTTTCATACTGTTACATTGTTAGACAACTGACTTTGACCAATGAACAAGGGAATGTATGTTAAAGACAGAAACTGAGCTTCCTAAAAACAGTAAATGGAAGATATCCTACATAATATTATACATACATATTATGTTTTAAATCCTTCTTTTTTTTT
>NW_015509930.1:9345-10192 GCF_001515645.1 Sinocyclocheilus grahami
AAATAATGATCTTTAAAAAAGCATCATATGACCCCTTTAAACTCGGTGTTTTTTTGACAGAATCGGTTCAATGAATGATTCAATGATTCGCTCATTGTCGCCACCTACTGGCGAACGATGTAAGCTGAAGAAAGTGAATGGATCTTTTTAGTGAACGGGGTACGGGGATTCAAAGGTTCAGTTTATTGAAAAGAATACAAATCCCCCCACGAAAGAGTGGGTTCAAGAATACAAACGTTAAGGAACAGACTGTTCCTGACATCCCTCAACACAGCTTAGCGTCGCGCCAAACTTGAACCTTATTACGATAACAGTATACACTGCAAGCACGCGACACAATGTTGTAGTAAAGATCTCACGTCAGCAGCTCTGTCACTGTCCCCGTTCTGTGGTCACGCGAAAGCTCCTATTATAACTAACGAAGCGCTTCCGTCGCGTCGCGCCGCTCGCTCGCTCGCTCGCAGCGTAGAAGGTGAAAGAGGAGAGGCGGAGTCCGTCTGAATAGCAACCGCAGCTCCAGTGACGAGGATAAACGCGTACTGTGGATTCCCGCCACTCCGGCGGCTGCGCGTGGGCATCAGTGCGAGAGTTCCATATAAAAGCTCCCGCATCCTCCTCTGTCTCTGACACTCTCTGTTTGAATGATACAGTGTCTCCTCCTCCTCTCCTCCTCCTGAGTTTTCTCGGAAACATTTTCCAGCAATATAAATTCAAATAGTCGTTTATGGTTCTGATTCAAGCTTCCAAAATGTCCCGGACCGATGAGGTGCACCGCATAACGGAGAATGTCTATAAGGTGAGTTTCATTATTATTGCTTTATAGGTTTATATTAATATTTTTCTGCAT
>NW_015509930.1:10439-11265 GCF_001515645.1 Sinocyclocheilus grahami
ACAAAATTTAAATGTAAAGGTTTTCTTTTTAAAAGTTGGTTGCTGATGAATAACTTGCTTTAAAGGGACAGTTCACTCAGAAATGAACATTCTGTCATCGTTTACTCACCCTCATGCTGTTCCAAACGTGTCACTTTCTTTTCTGGGACACAAGCTGAAATCGTAGGCAGTATATGACGGACTGACAGCCTCTGTCACCAATCACTTATTGCATTTTTTTAAGTAGGCCTACAATATAAGTGAATGGGGACTGAGACTTATTAAGACAGAATTTAGATTTTGCAGTGAACTATCCCTTTAAATAATGCAAACTAGAGGCTCCTGTAATTAAAAGCAGAAATAGCTGGTTTCAGTGTAGAACCAGTTTAGCCAAATACTTGAATCTGTCCTGGGACACGTGAGTTTCGGGTGCCTAGTCTGATTTCATCACTTGTATGTGTAGAGAATAAAAACATTTCAAGAGTTTACTTCTGTACATTACGGTTCTAGTTCTTTAGTCTTGTAGTTCTTTCATTTTTGGAATTTGTTAAAAGCTTAATTGAGAACTGTTTGCCCTGGCTTTGAAGGTGTTAGTGTGAGTGTGTTTGTAACCATGGATTTGTTTAGCTCTAAACGAGTTCTCGGTTGGTAATGTGGTATGAAACTGATTGTGTAAAACAGATGGAGCATATCTGAGTCCCATCAGGAAAGAGTGACTAATGCACTTCCATGGATCCCCACTGCACATGCATACGAACGTCGTTTACTTCTTTTCTCTGCCAGCATTTCCCTCGTGAGCTCATGTCTGTTGTAGCGTACCTCTTTGAAACCACCTGACTCACCAAAC
>NW_015509930.1:12143-13536 GCF_001515645.1 Sinocyclocheilus grahami
TGTGTTAATAAGGAAATGGAAACCACATTTGACAGGAGTGCATACAGTATGTAAACTAACAGGAATGGTGCTCTAACTTGGAAAGGCTCTTGTGAGGTTGAAGTCAAAACGAGGTCATGATAATATCTGAAGAAGGAAGTTCGTTGCCTTGTACTGTAAGTCTTTCTTTGAATGTGGAGATACATTTTTCATGAGCTTATAGAAAAGTTGTGTAACCGGGCAAAAGAAAAGCTTTAGTTTAATAACTGGGCATTTCTTGACCACATAATCCTCCTTCAGGATTATTTTGCATGCATTAGTATTATCTTCTTGTCGAAGGCAGAAGTTTTAGAGTATTTACAGTGAAACCATTTCCAATATTATGACCTTTGATAAAAACAATTTGTAATTTTCCTGCTGGATTGTACTTGATTGATTGTTTTAGGATTAACTAAAGACATCAAGCATATGTATCTCCAATGTTCTCTCATAGATAGGATGATTGTAAGTAGGAGGAAGCCATAGAATTGACTATATCAAAACCTATATTAAGACACTTTAGAAAGTAATCAGTGGTAGCCAGCTCAAAGAACAATTTATTTAAACCTCTGTTAGGGATCATTATTTCAATGTCCTGTAGCATTGGAACTCAAGTCATGACCAATGTTACCTCTAGCTTTGAGCATTGAAGTATTTTTGTCCTTTCAGACTCTAAGTGGGAGGATATTAATTCCTCATTGGGTCTCTTGGCTTCTTTAGGCTCTGTGATTTGTATAATTATGGGTATTGTGAGGCCACAGTGGGGTTTTCTATTATAAGAAATAAAGAGACAGCGGAGGCAGCGGAGCGATAAACTGCACTCACAGATAGAAGAATGAAGTAGTGGGCCATTTGACAGCATCAGGCATCATCTTTCACATCAGCGGTTCTCAACTGGAGGGTCGTGACCCAGAAATGCTGGTCTGTTCTGTCACAGACAGCAGGACAAAAATGCAAATCATAAAATACAATGTAAGGTTATCATTCATTGTTGAGATGGCAAAATAAATGGGCTTATCAGCTTTTAAAAGGGCAGAGGAAATGGTCCCTGTATCTTTAGTTGTTGACATCAAAGGTTGAGAGTCTGGTAAAACTCTACAGCAGGGGTGTCAAACCCAGCTCCTGGACACCCACAGTCCTGCAGAGTTTAGCTCCAACACAACAACCTGCTTCAACACATCTACCTTCAGTTTTAAAGTAATCCTAAAAACCTTTATTATCTGGTTCATGTGTTTTAATTAAACTCTGCAGGGCTGTGGTCCTCCAGGAACTGGGTTTGACATTCCTGCTCTATAGTATTTTGTAGTGATGTAACTGAAATTTTGGCAACCAATAATAAAATATATATATACACATAAAAAAAAATATAGCATAT
>NW_015509930.1:20597-21317 GCF_001515645.1 Sinocyclocheilus grahami
TGTGTGTGTGTGTGTGTGTGAGACAAAGCTGAAATGTGTTGTTTACTAAATTATCTTACAATATGTAAATTACACTGATTCAGGGTGCAAGGGGTCTTTCTGAACAAGCGAAAACATGTCTAGCTGGAAAAATACAAGTCTGGGTCACCTTGAGTTTGTAGTTATTTAGCAAGTGAAACTTCCTGCCCACGTTTAGTTTGTTGTTCTCTATATACTTGCAGAATAATGGTAAAAAGTTGCACATTTGCTTCTTTGGAATCACAACGGGGTTTTAAAAATGTTTGAATGCTATGCCAGTGACATTCATACAGTGTGACGTAAGTGTCCAAAAGTTTCAAAGGCCCACTGTATATAATTCTAATAAGTGTATTAATTTCAGGTAATTTCCAGCATCGAACAATCAAATTAATTGACAGTGCAATGCAGTGCTTTGAACCGAAGGTTAACTGTTGAAAACCTATTCAGACACATTGATTAATACACATCATCATTATCCATTTCCATACTCAATTGTCCTGAAGCTGTAGGACTCAAGAGAATTACATAACGGTGAACAGCAGCAAGTCTTTACTAGACTGCAACTTACATCAGTGGCCACACGGCTGCTTTAACCATGTTTTATTATGCTTATTGAAGACATAAAGATGAAAACGGCACTTTTGTTTAACCACCTGACATTGAGGCATAGATTGTTATTGGACTGACACACACACACACACA
>NW_015509930.1:28943-30590 GCF_001515645.1 Sinocyclocheilus grahami
TGTTCAGTGCATCACTAAATTTTGAGTCAGAGTTCAGTGGCATGTGAGACTCTTGATGGGACTGGCCGTTGAATCTGCAGCATAATCTCATCCTCTCTAAAAGCACATCAGAGTCACAGCAGCAAATATGAGAAGAAGTTTTCTCTTTAAAGAGGACTGGAGGGGAGAGGCTCACAGAGGGACATGAAAGCTGGTTATACTTCCATTATTCATCTCAGAAACATTTTACGAGCATTCATCTTTTCATTTCACTGGTTGGTGTCTCATTGAATACATTCTCAATGAAGCTCACAATCCCAGCTCTAATTTGATCAGCAAAAGGCTATTATTTGAATGAATCCAGCTTCATCTTATCCTGAGATAAGTTACCTGATTTCCAGCTTTCTCAATATCTAAACAGTATAGCCAGGTGGAGCTGGGGTCTTTATGAGATTATATTTTAGTTTGCAAGAGAGCTATTTCTAGAGTGATGCTTTCTCAGCATTGTTAAAAAGCAGCAATATCTGGGTATGAAAAGTTTAATGAAAAAAGTTTTATGAGGATTTAAGTCTCTCAGCCTTTTCACCCGAGACTTTTTCTTCACTAGACAAATTAAAGCATGTCTGTGTTTGTTTTGTACCTTCGTGATTATGCAGAAAATATATTTTAATCCTCAAAAATGTATAAGGCTGGATGGTATGACATTTATTCCGCTCCGATACTAGAATGTGTCCATCAATACTATACTGCTATTGTGGTAGATATCAGGATTTATGTTATTATGGCAGTGACAAGAAATAAACATGGATTAATAATAAAATACAGAAGTGGATGTGTTCCAAACAAGTAGTTGTTTGGTTGCTAATATTTCCTTTGTTGTTTTAAGTCGCTATTTAAGTTGTTTTGTATTCAAATGTTACATAAGTCCGATATCATTATGCTCCTCCCTCTCTCAACAGTGCATTTAATGTGTGCATGCATGTATTGATTATCTTATGTTTCTACAGCTGTTCCAGTAATGCTCATGTCATCTGTCTGTGCCTGTACATACAAATACATGTGCATTAGAATTATCATGCAGCTTTTACTAGGGATGCACAATATATCGACAGCATTTTGGCCCAATATCTGCAAATATATAATATTTATTTTTTATTATAGAAGCAGCATATATTGGATATGAAGTACAGCCAAAACATAAACATCAGCCAGAGAGTAAATGTTGGTGCATCCCTAGATTTTACAGGTATCTAATCAACAGTGCTGTAAGTTTACACTTGTTGACAGTTTGTTGCATGTGTCTCTGTTTCCCTGAGTCTCGTTCTTGTCTTCACATGGCCCGAAAGCTTTCCAGATGCATGTTATAACCACAAAACATACCAGTTCCTTTGTCTGGTTGCTTTCTGAGTGAGTACATGATTGATTTGCATGAGCAAGACAAAGAAGTGTGTGTTCATTTATGAGTGACAGGTTTTGTTAGGATTTGTTTGTTGTTCTGTAAGTGTGTGTTTAATGTCAGTGTTATTTAGATCCAGAGACTTTGAAAGAGCTAGCAAGACAACAGTGGCATGAAGTGGAAACTTTTATCCAACTTGCAGAATGAATCTGAGTCATGAATTTATACTCATGCAGACTGTGTGGGTGAGGGTCCGTGCGTTTAAGCACATG
>NW_015509930.1:31375-31641 GCF_001515645.1 Sinocyclocheilus grahami
TGGAAACTTTTTCAGGCTTCTGATTGGCCAACATGGCTTTACGGTCGAGATCATATCACCACCTGTTGGTTTGGCATGCTCTTGACAGTGCTTTATAGCATGCTTTTGCATGTTTATAAAAATACCCGTGTACGTGTGGACATGGCCTAAGATACCGCCCAGCCCAATATACAGAATTTTCTTAAAGGGATAGTTCACCCAAAAATGAAAAATCTGCCATTTTCTTGCCCTTATGTCAAATATGTACAGTATTTCCTTCTTCTGCA
>NW_015509931.1:0-2251 GCF_001515645.1 Sinocyclocheilus grahami
ACAGCACTAATATATATATATATATATATATATATATATATATGAAAGAATTAAATAATTACAGATATTTTATTTATTTATTATTTATTTGTCTTTTTATTAGTAGTATTATTAATTTGTTTTGTTTTATAAATGAATTTTGTGGATATGAGAAAAGAAGTACTGAGCCCCTGTACTCATCTCAGTCAACAATAACGAAAAGCCTTAATTTTTAATTAAGTGTAATTCCTTTCCATGCCTTACAGGGTGCTTCTACTTGTTTTCAACAACCTTCCATTTCAAAAAGTGTCTCTTTTGCCTTACAGATATTATTTTGCGCAAAATTAGCATTAGCTCTTGCTTGTAAACCTTCTCCATTTGCCCTTGAAAACACTGGATGCACATTCAAGTTTGAGAGCTGTGTAAGACAAAGTTAGGCGCAGGAAACAGTGTACACTGCAATCAATTTTCATTTTGAGATTTCTGAGAAAATGGTGCAAAGCCAGAGAATTCCAGATGGACACACCACTGCATTTAAGTTAAATATCATTATGCAATCGCACATTATACGCTAGATCTTGTGAAGTCAAGTGTATGCTGGCCTTTTTTGTTTTCCGCACATGGTTTCTGTCCCATTTTGATTCATTAACTAAACGTGTTTGTGTTGTGCTTTACTTTCTTGGAGGAAGCTAATTGGCTAATGAGGTTTAGTGATAAATGAGTAATATATTTCCCCCTGTGAAGACACAATAAATGGACACCATTAAAGTCTGTGATTTAAAAGAGGCCTGAAGGAGACTGATTGGTTTTCATTAAAGACTTTAACTTTGTTCTTTCTTCTCTTTATTAGCGGTTTAATTCATTGTCCACCCCTTCTGACATTGTCTGGTCTTAATTACTTTGTTTGGAGGTTAGTTGCCTAGCTTTTGCCTTAAATGCCCTGGGTTCCTTTGACATGTCTGTTGCCTTGCCAAGGGCGTACCAGTCTCTTAAATAGAAATAGCTCTTCATTTCATTCCATTTCATTTCAGTGTTCAAACAAGGTCAGAATATGCTCCGAGTAGAAATGAATCCTAAATTCTTGAGCCGAACCCTACTGGCATTTCTCCATGATCTAGCAGTATTTCTTTTCTGTCAGTGCAGTGTCTACACAACAACAATTTAGAGGATGGGAAAGCGAAATCATTTGTATTCATCAGTCTAAGTTAGTTGGAAATTAGCTGGCACAGAGGTCAGACGACCTGGGCTGGCTCCACCTCTCTGGCAGCACTTTCTCATTAGACGAATCGACTTTGCTCCATAAATCCCATTTTACACAGAAACACAATTGATGTGTATCCGCATGCCGCTGGATAGCTGCTAAGCATTATCTAGCGATTTAAAACCCAAACACAGACACTGAGAAGAGATGCATCCAATTATCTCTCGACGACTTCTGTTGACCTCTGCCTCAAATCTGGCACAGTAAATTAAACAGCAATAATGTTAATTTTATTTTTTGCCACTTTTTTTTTAGTGTTGCTTGCCAAGGCAAGCATCAGCATTAGTGTTTAAATGAACTCTTAACCCGAATTATTAAACTTCGGCACAAACTGTTTGCATTAAAGATGTTAACCCTGTAAAGCCCAACGTGAAATGATAGCTTTTTAGAGTAGTTAGAACAGTTTATTGAAACTTTAGATAACATATTTGGTTCAAATATTAAAAAAGTGTACATACATCAGGCTTTTATGGCTCGTATAGTATGATATAGTGAGAATGTGGAGCTCAAATTCAAAGAAGAAAAAACACTTTTTATTCAGAGGTCCATAGTGAGAAAAAAAATATGTAATTTGGTAAAGACAACAGGCTACTTAAATCAATGAGAGAACAGATTACTTACATAAAATACATATAAATAACAGTTCTCACCCTGGATCTCCCAAAAATATCTTAAGATGATTTTTACATCAAAACCTCTGTTCACATTATATCAAGATTTTTCGAAAAAATTATGTATGGATAATCAAGTAACCCTAAGTTGTTTCAGTCTAGTAAATGTTATTCTTAAGATTACTTTATAAAAAAAACTCTAAAGATTCCATAGCCAAAATACATGTGCACAACCTAAAGACAGGCATTTTTAGAAATATATTAAAAGTACTTTTACTTGATCAATCTGAGAACAGAAGGCATTAAGAAGATTGTGTGTATGTGTGCAACAGGTTTTTCAGCAAAGTTTTGATCGTGATAATAATTCAGAGGCCTTAGATTCATGTATCAGATATGATAC
>NW_015509931.1:2382-4257 GCF_001515645.1 Sinocyclocheilus grahami
TGTTTTTAATGTAGTTAGCGTCATATTCTATAGCAAATTTGTCTAGTTTATAAAAGGTTGAGTTTGATTGGATGCCTCTGCTTTTTTTCTATCCTAAGTGTAGGATTATATTGTTAGCCGCATTTTATTCTTTGTATTTAGCATTATTTTCTCATCTCCTGTCCGCAACATTATCAAAACAAGCTGCCGCCCAGTCAGTTGAGAAGCACTGGTCTAACAAAACGAGAGCTTGCTATTTTTCATACATGCACCATTGAATGACCAGGGAAATGTGCTAAAGCGAAGTCTACAATATAAAACGAAGAGAGAACAACACGGGCAGGCAAATAACGTTGGTGCACAAAAGGCTGCCAGAGAATAAGCTCAATTGGAACGTGATTGTCATAGCGAGGCTTAATCTTATTCCCTGCATTTCAACGATCTCTTTCACGATTGCTCAGCTGCTGTGAGCTTTGACATGCCATTCGTCCCGCTTTCCTTTCTCTCCCTCTCTCTCTTTGTTAGATCGTCCCTGTTTTTTCTGTAATAGTAGATTTAGTATTTATTTGACACATGGCACGTTGTGCGTTTGTTCAGAGACAATGTTTAAGGCAACAATGACATGTTGTTTGTTGCTCCGCGCCGAGGGGGTTCGCTTTCTTCCTAAATCCGTCCTCAGAGAGAAAGCGTATAATCCTTAGTTGTCTCAGATGTCAAAATGTGGAGTGATGAGAGAAGTAGGATATGACAGATATGCCGTTATTGTGTGTGTGAAGATGATATCAATTCGTGAGGATTTGACCGCGCTACTGTACCAATTTCGATACCACAATGCATTGTGTTTACCAAACAGGAAAGTCAAAGCAGAACATTAGTATGAGCCGTTTCATACCCTGTCAAATAAGAATGCAGTTATAAAACCATGTTCTCATCTCTTTGCCTCATAGATGCAGATTTATTTCTACAATTCAGATGATTTTGACAGTCTGAGCACCGCGATAAAGGAGAGACGAATCATCGCCGCCATGGCTGTCTTCTTTCAGGTGAAGATCTTCTTTGATTTTTGGGGGATTTTCGGATGTTTACCAGCCTGTGAAATAGGGCTTTATAGCTCGTGGTACCAGAGACTAAAAACATCAGATAGATTTGGTTTGGGCCCATGTAGCCTCAGGGCTTATTTTCACCATTAGAAATAGGTAGAAGAAAGCACAGACGTCTTCTGCTGCCCTCTAGCCATCTTTCTCTCAAAGTATAATAGAATAAACTTGCTTCTAACTTCAGTTTCAAAGAATAATGGAAGTCCATGGGGCAAGGCATTGCAATGGGATTAAAAGTTAAAGTATGACTGAACTGCTTCAGCTGCAAGACTTTGGGAGTGACTAGCATGATGAAGTGGCCTTCTAACCTTCTCTTTATGAACATGTAAACAATGACATAAGCACGCACAACAATGACGTAACCAAGTGGTCAAAATTTGGCATGGCCTCTTCTGGTGGATGTAGTTAGCCATGTATTCTGATGAAAGAAATTATTTTAATAAAATTGTTATATAATGCCATTTTAGTAGTTCAGTATATTAGGGGCATTATTGTGGTTTTTTATTATTGTGGGAAACCAAAATAAAATCTGCAGACTTTATTTTTTGTTTTCCATCTGGGCCTGCATAATCAGACATTTATCCTCTAGAAAAGTAGAAAGGATGATTTAGACAACTTTACAGCTAATATAACATACATTTTATTGTTCTGCTTACCAAAGTTGCACTTATTTGACCAAAAATACAGTATAATCAGTAATACTGTGAGATATTATTACAATTTTAAATAACCGTTTTCTATGTTAATGTTTTTCAATTTTATTTATTCCTGTGATGCAAAGCTGAATTTTCAGCATCAT
>NW_015509931.1:4267-5959 GCF_001515645.1 Sinocyclocheilus grahami
CCAGTCTTCAGTGTCATGTGATCCTTCAGAAATCATTCTAATATGATAATATCTGGTTCTCAAGAAACATTTATTATGGGTGCCAATGTTGAAAACTGATTTTTGTGGAAACCGTGATGCATTTCAGAATTCACTGATAAACTCAAATGAACAGCATTTATATGAAAAATACATTTTTGTCACAATTTAGTGTGAATAAAAGTATTAATTTCTTGTATATTACTGACCCCAAACATTGGAACGGTAGTGTAGAAAAATGTTATGTGATTAAATGCAAATGCCAGCTTAATATTTCTGCTTTTGCAGAAATGCCTTGTTTCATAGACCTCCATTGTAATTGCATTACTACAAAAAATTTGCGTTTGTTTTTACTGAGGGACAAGTTGAAGAAAGTGACAAACGTGCTATTATGCTACTACCAGCAACGTCTCCTGTTTATTTTTTACTTTTCTTTCTTTTTCAACTGTGACAAATGTTCTTATCAAGGGTGAAAATGGCACATTTTCCACGCTTTTCTTAATGAGTCAAGCCAAAAAGGAAGATTTGTGGCGCACAGCCTCAGTATTCAGGGATGTCATATGAATGTATAGAGAAAACAGGCTTAACAGGTCAGCGTGATGATCCTTGAAAATAACATAAGCTTTTTTGCAGCGCGGTACTGCATTCATTCCCCTTCATTCACAACATGCTTCACACACTCGCATACAGTAGGTTTTTACACACCTTAACTAAGGTGGCATGCCTATTCTTCACACTGAAAGTGGAACACAGGTGGGTCCTATGTTTATCCATTGTCAAACGGTGAAAGAATAACCTACACCGGCGGACTTAAACTCTTTCGCCCACATGCGACAGCGTTATGGCTTACCGCTATTAGTGCTTAGACGAACGGTGTCATGTGGAGTGTGAAATGTCCGTTCCTGTGGGTTTTATATAGCTAATCGATGTGGAGCTCCTGTATTGGAGGTTCCCTTGGGCTCTTTTATTGCCACCTAGTGCAACCAAATGAATCCATAGAGAGCACAAGTGAGTATATTTCATCTCTGACCTGAATGAGCTTCTCCATCAACCTGAATAAAAGGTGCTTATGTCAGCGTGCTCTAGTTTTTAATGTTGCATAAGCAGAGAACATGGGAAACTTATGTTCGATAATAGCAGGATTTAAATGCAGCCCATTCTATTTGTGTTTCTTTAACATAGAGAAACGGAATAATCGCTAATTTCATGCTGCATTTTTCTGTGTTTTTTTTTTCTAGGTGGCGAAAAAAGTCAACATTGCAGCTGAACCCATCATCACAGGTCTCAAACGGGTAGTCCATCACGGTAAATGTTGCCATGTAAACAGCTTTCAGAGTGCACAATTATAATAAAATGAAATAAAAATAAATAAATGTAATAAATAATAAAAACCGAGCACCTTTGCACAAAATATTATTATTATTTTATTTTATTTTAATCTAGAACCATTTTTTTGCTGTATATACAGTTCTTATGTTGGCGCTTTAGAGATTAAAAAGTCAAAGTGTTGCAATATAGCTTCTTCAGAACAACATATTGGTTCTAATAGAGGAAAAGTGAAGCTTTTCTAGGTTCTAAAAGAACCATGCATTTCAAAAAGTTATTTTTTGGAATTAATAACATTGAGTTCATATAATGAGAAACTAAATATGAAGTTTGAATTGTATTTTTTTT
>NW_015509931.1:6500-6892 GCF_001515645.1 Sinocyclocheilus grahami
AGTTACAGTCTGGAAATAAAGAGAAAGCTGGGCAGATGCTTTTATCTCTAAATGCCAGAAGAACTAACAATAAGATAATAAAATGTCACCAAAACCTGTGTATATGCCACATGTGCATCACATCATGCTGCCTCATAGTGCTTCAGGCAGGCTTCATAAGATCTGTCTTTGAGTGTTTATTCTGTGGCTATTATTTAACAGAGAAGGAAACAAACCTTGGTCCATTCATACTGAGGGATCTGTTGCCATCATCCTTGGGAAGTTATTACCGCTACACCGGCTCTCTCACGACACCTCCCTGCAGTAAAGTCGTGGAGTGGATCATCTTCAGTCGACCTGTTTACCTCTCCTACCACCAGGTTTGCAAATACACAAACACACACACACACACA
>NW_015509931.1:13215-13542 GCF_001515645.1 Sinocyclocheilus grahami
TTTTTTAAAACGTATCGGTTTTCCACAAAAATATTAAACAGCACTGCTTTCAGCTGTTCTCACATTGATAATAATAAAAAAATATTTCTTGAGCAACAAATCAGATGACAATGATTTCTAAAGGGTCATGTAACACTGAAGGCTGCTAAAAAGTCAGCTTTTCCATCACATTAATAAATTGCAGTTTAAAATAGAAAACAGCTATTTTAAAATGTAATAATATTTTACAATATTACTGTTTGTACTGTATTTTGATCAAATAACACAAGAGTTATCTTTGTGAACACAAGAGACTTCTTTCAAAAACATAAAAAAAAATCTTTCCAT
>NW_015509932.1:0-900 GCF_001515645.1 Sinocyclocheilus grahami
AAAAAAAAAACTGCTTGCTACAAATCAGTACAAGTGAAAATATCAGCAATAGGAATAAACGTTGAAACAGCTTGCCATACTTGTTCTTTACTTAACTTTTGTGTCCACACATTGATCCCTAATCATTTGTCTCTCCACTGTCAAGCTTTGAGAAGACAGCAAGATGGAGGATTTTTTAAGAGCCCCCATTACCCAGGCTACCCGTTTCTAATGATCCCAGATCTCACCAATCCTTACTTGTCCAACGGCGCCTTGTCTCCAAGCGCAAGAACGGTGAGTGCCATTGAAAATGCTGTTTGTCTCGGTGACACTCTGGAGTCATTTAAAGAGCCAGTGAGAAACATCATGCGAGAGTTTATAATGGCCCTCGTACGGAATGAAACCAACATGTTTCCATATAAAGGATTCCTTCTGAAAATCCCTACTGATCAACTAATATTTTCAATATTGTATGGTCGTGTCGCCTTCAGTATCTACAGTTATGATCATTCTCTGCGACCTAGTTGAGAGCATAACAGATCGGCCTCTTTTCATTGAAATTGAAGTTTTAGCGCTTAAGATTTAATAGCTCTCCAGTCAATGTAGACTGTGTTTTTGTAATTTCAAGTGATTTAGGGAATATGCATGCGCAAGTGGATTGCTGGTGTCATTTCAGCATTAGTTTGTGTTTGAGGCTATTATACTGTTTAATTGGTTTTAATTGTGTACTTTAGCTGTTTGACTTGTATTTGACAGATTTCTATTCATTTATGTGTGGTCCAAGAGATCATGTCTAGTTATCTCCACCGTTTACTGGATCAGATTTGCCAAAGTCTTGCATCTAACGTATTTTATGGCATTTTGGCCTCACATTTTGGGGTCTAAATACGCTGAAGATTCCTCATGTTTGTCTGTGAAATG
>NW_015509932.1:1450-2173 GCF_001515645.1 Sinocyclocheilus grahami
TAGACACTCACGCAAGTTTTACTTGGACTCTCCGTTTCTTTTCACTCGTCCGTACAAGCTCTCCCTCCTTCCCAATCCCTTCCATTCAGTTCCTGAGGTGTTAGTCTTACATTGTCATTGTGAGTGAATGCTGATGGCTTCATTGGGATCTCCATTGGCCCTCATTAGCCTAATGGCTGCTCCTTACACACTAGTTGCGTAGTAGTTGTGGTACCAAGATCCTCTTTTGTTCCTCAGCCTATAGAGTGTTGTTGTGGGAAGAGCCTATTTCTTAAATGATCCTAAAGGAGCATGGTTCATCCCACCCTCAAAATCGCCTCGGGGTTTACCTGCAACTAGTGAACCTTCCTTTAAGATTTGTATGCTGTGGCCAAGTATTGACTCAAATGGTGAATTAAGCCAATGTCAGGCACATCTCACGAGCATGGAAGCTCTCTGTTACTGCTAGCATAATGCGCATTAAGGAGCCAACGGCTAATATGGGCTTACTAGCAAATATTCAGATGATGGATAAGGATTATAACTTATCTGAATTTGTCTGGCTGATTGGGGACTGTCAAAAGTCTTGGTTCCCAGAGAAAATGACCCCATAACCGAATCCATCCAGATGTGAGACAAATATCAACGCAAGACTAAATAATAAGCATCTAACCCTTATTATTCCTCACAGTATTCAAATCGCAAGAGTTCATAACCTCCCAGAACCCTAGCGGTTTGGCGCTC
>NW_015509932.1:2762-4242 GCF_001515645.1 Sinocyclocheilus grahami
CCAATAGCAATTTTTCTTCTAAAATTATTTTACTGAAAAAAAAAAAGTATTTTGGTCTCTTGCTTTCATATGGTGCACTACATATATGTAACAGTGGAAATGCAATAAAATCGGTCTCAGGTTCTCTGTAGGTTTGGTTTATATTTATTTTCGTTGTTATTTTCCTAACCAAACCGTCTGTATGGTTACTACCATAAAGTGCACAAATCATATTACAGGAATCTGAGAATACACAGCGCTTGCTAAGGCAGACCTTGAATGCCAAAGTGAAGCCTAAAGCAGTCACAAATAGAGTCAACTTCTAATCATGTCGCTTCTAAACTAATATGTACGTTTCTTGTGCTGTTGCTCTGATATCCCTAAGGTGGAATTGAAAAGCTCCTCTGAATTCATAGATTTAATGTAATATTTATAGTTGTAGGAAGGAAAGATTTGCCAAAGGGAATATGGAGTTTTGAATACCTGTGGCTTTAGTTAAGAAATACAAACAAAGACCATTGCTTAATCCTTAACATTTCTTAACATTCTTCAGTGACCGTAACACAAAGATGGGGCTGCACGCATGTGACATTGTGATTAATAAGGTTATTGTTGTTGAGTGTTGTGTTGTATTATATTTAGTGGTGTGCTTTGACGCAATGACCAACTAGCCATTTAAATGGACTGCCTAGCTTTATAAAATTTATGAACTAAATATTAAGAATTTTTAATTGGGTAAAAATTTTCATATTTTTATTTTAAATTTTTTATAACAATTATTAGAATAAAAAGTTTGTCAATTTTAATTTGAACAATGTTTAGAGACCATTGCATTCAGGCTACGTTTACACGACAACGATGTAGTAAAAAACGGAAAAGTTTTTTCCTTGCGTTTTTAAAAAATGTCATGTATACACAAAGTTTTCAAAATGATTTGCGTCTACACATTTCCGCAAAAACGGCCAAAAACACTGTATTACATATGCCAGGCCTGTAGTTGGCGCTGTCACCTTGTATTCAGGCTACGAATACAGTATACCGTTGCATTCAGGCTACGTTTACACGACAACGATGTAGTAAAAAACTGAAAAGATTTTTCCTTGCGTTTTTAAAAAATGTCACGTATACACAAAGTTTTCAAAATGATTCGCGTCTACACATTTCCACGAAAATGGCCAAAAACACTGTATTACATATGCCAGGCCTGTAGTTGGCGCTGTCACCTTGTTAGTAAACCGTACCGGTTGCCTTGTGTATATGCTGTGTCTCTGCTGTTGGTTGTAATATTGGTGAAGTAAATCCACCAAACAAACAGGCAAAATGCATTAAAAGTTTCCCGTTTTTGGCTGAAAACGTCGTCGTGTAAACGGCCCCTCAGAATGTGGTTCCACCAGCTGTTTTTGATCACAAGAACACTCTAACTCGTTGATTTTGATATGTGTAATTTTGCACGTCGCTCCTTTGGGGCATTTAAATATCAGTGTGAAAGCTGCTGCATCTG
>NW_015509932.1:4878-5556 GCF_001515645.1 Sinocyclocheilus grahami
ACACTTTGGTGCTCATTTGAGCAAAATGAGTTCAAATAACATTTTTCCACATTGTGAATATTATGATTATTTTAATACCCTTTCATGTGGCGATTACGCTTCCTAAAGAAAGAAAAGTGAAAAGTGTCAATCCTTCCTTTGTTGTAAATATGAGATTCTGAACAAATGAGATGGAACATATTGTTCTTTGGTGCTCAGTTGGGCAACATGAGTTCAAGTCCAGCTCACAACATGCCAAAAATGCAGTTCTGTCGGTATAGACAGTCAAAGATAATCAAAGATAAATTGTAGTCATTTGTAGTCATTGTCCTGTACTACAACCTGTTCCCTGTACAAACCACAGCAATGCCTCTCTTCATTTTATGACCGGTTTTGACATGTAGCGTAATAATGTGTTGTAAACATACTGAATGGATTCACTCCTAAATATTTTTCATAGGCCTGTGGCATTTCCTAACATTGAATTTAATGCACATTTACATGCACTGGTCAAGTCTTCACCCACCTGGAAAAGCCATTCAAACACTTTGTTGTAATCGGTTTTCAGACTCCCTTTTCATTCGATTTCAATCGGGATCTACCTCCCAGTGCAAAAGCTTTCAGCACAATCCCGTGCTGTTTTAACGCAGTCGGGTTTTGAGCCCTCGCATCTGCCGAACAAAGAACCAAGCGACTCGT
>NW_015509932.1:5566-6298 GCF_001515645.1 Sinocyclocheilus grahami
CTCCTTTGGGGCATTTAAATATCAGTGTGAAAGCTGCTGCATCTGTAGGTGGGTAGTGAGAGTGTTGAGACCTACAGTTTAATTCAGATAACTAACCTTGAATGCAATTGTGAATGCTGAAGGCCTTCATCACATATTAATGAAATAAATCCGTCAAAAGAAAAAAAAAATCCACCCCCACCAAAAACACAAGTTTCCTTAAAGTGTTTCATGGCATCACAGTCAGATCTACAAGATTAGCCAAAGCCATTAAGCAGTTCAGGTCTCACGCTTCTTTTAGATTTCAATTCATCTAGCGGTGAGGGCAACCGTCCAGATAACTTTGAAAAGCATCGTATTTAGACGCTCCCTGTGAAAATGGAAAAGTTTGGTAAAAAAAGAGCTGAGAAAAGGACAGAAATAAGTGGAAGATGGAAAGAAACACAGGTATGATGTGACAGAAGGGAAAGATGTGTGGAAATGCCAGCGTGCAGATTTCCCATAACTGATTTAAGGCCTGCTCCGAGCTGACATTCCTCAATAATCCAGTGGGACTGTTAAGGATCGAGTGTGTCGGCCAACCAGCTCAACTCTTCTCAATGCTTGTCACTGAGATGAACGCTCAAGCCTGGCCTGAGGAATCGTCTGCTAGGGGCTCGTGTTGGAAATCGAGAGAACGTTATATGTTGAGTATTCAGAGTATATGCACAATGCATTTGTTGGCAAGTAAAATTTAGCCACATTGTGAAAATT
>NW_015509932.1:7316-8946 GCF_001515645.1 Sinocyclocheilus grahami
TTGCAAAAAGGTGGAAAATTTCCAGTAAATTTCGGAAATATTCCACCCCTTTGCTACCCTAGTTCAAGATGACAGCTGTACCTGTAAAGGGAACAGCAAATTGTCTTCATTTATGCACCCACATGTCGCTCATATGATTTTTTTTATTTTCCATCAAACACAGAAAGCAGAATGTTAGCAGAATTCTGATCTTCTCTATACAGTGAAAGTGAATGGGGACTGATGCTGCCTGTCAAGCTCCAGAAATAACAGAAAAACTCCGTAAAAGAATATAGTAGACTTGGAATACAAGATGCGTGTCATATGTACTACGTTATGATAATTTTATGGTGATTTTTGTCATTTTTGGACCTGTAGAGCCCCTGGTCACCATTCACTTTCACTTTATGGAAAAGAGCAGCATGAACATTTTTCTAAATGTCTGCTTTTTTATTCCATAATAGAAGGCTTAGGTTTGGACTGATTTGAGGGTGAGTAAATGATGATGCAATCTTTTTCTTGTTGAACAGTTTCTTTACGTCTCCTGCTGCTACATTGAGTTGTAACTGAACCTTCAACAGACTGAACGTTATGCTTACACTCCTAACGTGTGTTTACTCACCAGTGAGCGACAGAGAGAGCGATCTGTTGATGGCAACCTGAAATGTAGTTGCCAAATGTTCTCTTTGTTGATGCTGGTCTCACAACTTATATTAATTTGTGTCCCAATTCATTCCATACTGTGCATTTAATATAATCCCATGTTTTTGTTCATGCTTTTCTTCATTCCATTACGTTTCACAAGATAACTAGAATTTTAGTCAGAATAGTATATAGTATTTCAATTGATGCAAATTAATGGCTGTGAGGGATAAAAATGAAGTGTATATTATGTCATGATTTCCATATGGTCATCAAATTTTCACATCTCGTGATTTATTGTTCGCTGGAACTTTTTTGGACCCTTCGGAAAATCTGGCTTAAGACGGTAGTCATGTTTTGGAACATGGTTGCAGGTTTTTAGTTGGTCATTATCTGTTTAACCACACACTAAATGAAAATTTAACCACCTAATGCTAGTATTAATTAATGGGAAGTGCTTTATTATTGGTCTAGGATGGACCAGATACAAGACTAATGAAGCTGCTTATTACAGCAGAGGAAAGACATATTTCAGTGATATTTAATGACATTTTGGGCCTCATCTATAAACACAAGCTTATCAAATTTGTGTATTTTATTCGTAAATCCATTGAGTAAAGAGTTAAAGGGATCGATTGTCATCATTTGCTCCCCCTCATGTTGTTCCAAACCCAAAAGACTCCTCTTTGAAACACAGATAAAGATATTTTTAATATTCTCTCATCTTTTTTGTTCGTCCATTGAAAGTACACGTAAACAGAACCTTCATTATGGTGGCCGAGAAGTGCTAAACAAATCACAATTCTGAAAACAAAATAACAAATTACAAACGCAAATGCAAGTCTAAAAAACAAAATAATTTAGAAAGCACAACAACAATTCGGAAAACATAAGTCAGAAAACACAATGACAAATTCGAAAACAAATTAACAAGTCAGAAAACACAACGACAAATCAGACCAACCCGGAAGAGGTAGGTATAGATTGAGACAGCACCATTGGTTTGGGA
>NW_015509932.1:12001-13535 GCF_001515645.1 Sinocyclocheilus grahami
CACACACACACACACTCGCAACGTTCAGTGACATCAATGAAAAGGCCTTTGAAGCTGCTTGGGATGAGCATGTGTATAAATGTATTTTTTCATCAATTTATTAATCTGAAGCCGGCGTTTCAGAGTCGGCCAGGTTCAGACAGAAGCGCCACTTTGAGACGCCCACTTTAATTCCGCGCTGGGATGTTTTTGACAAGACGCGAGCTGTTTATCCGATCTTTAAAGCCTAGATCTGTCTCTCAGCGGACTGTGGTGCTTATTTTTTTTAGTAATACATATATTTGAAGGACTGGTGTAGCGATACAGTGGCACACTTTTCTTTTTTTTTCGCCTCAAACTAGCTGTTCATAAACAACTTCATAAATAATTATCAGAATAGATATTTATCATATTGGGTGGCCGGTTGAAGTAAGTGGTGTGTTGATTATGTGCCATTGTTTGGCAAATTTTTATGGGCGAAATTCAGTCATTCAAGTGTGAAAAATTTCGCAGCAGGTTCAATCAAGTTATTCATGCAAATTTGCCATGTTGACTAACAGAAAGCTGTTTGATTGGAAAATGACTTCTGTGATTCAATTCTGTTACAGTATTGACAATACACAATGGATCTTTTTTTGCCCTCGAAATTTCGCCAAATGTTCACTAATGTGACCACAGTTTAACTGTTCACTTGTTTCCTGTGTTAGTTTTGCCCAATTTAGGGGAGTTAGCTAAAATCAACATTAGCTCCGCAAATACACCCACTAACCACTATGATCTAACATTAAAAATTACAGCTAAAAACAGGACGGCCGCATAAGGCTACAGTGACTTTAGAGGGGCCTTCATTACTGTGGGAGTTGATTTGTTAGTTCAGTGTCTATATTTGTTAGCTGGTGGTGTGGTGGGCGTTTTCAAACAGTTTACTTCTTGTGATGCTATGCTCTCAAAGACCTGGCCCCGTCTCACTGATGGAATATTCCAGATGTGTTTCTGTTAGCGTTCTATAGAGACTTTTGTATAAGAGCTCTATTGAGTATATTGAGTGTGATTTGGAGAGTGACACTCCCCTGAATTTTTAGACCTTAGTCAGGAGTGATGTCATATTCAGTGTGATGTGAACAGGAATGTGTGGAGGATTAGTAGTATCGCTTAAAATAGCAATGAATCAATCATCAATGTGTTCAAAAATAATATAGTACATTTTCAAGTTGACAAATTAAGACATATTAATAACTAAATATATTTTAGCGTTGCACCACTGTAAATGCTGCTGCAATTAGTTATAACAACTTAAAATTTAAGATGACTTAAATATCCAACTTAACTAAACGTTATAATTTTAAGCCAAGCATGAACATTTATTTAAATTTGAAACAACAGAGTTGTTTAAGTTATGATAACTAATTGCAGCAATCATTTTTTACAATGATGTAAATGACTATATACGTTTAAAAAATAAAATTTTCTTTTCTTTTATTTGTCAAATAATTGTTACATATATTTAAAAGTGATTTATGGATAGTTCCGTTCAACTCATTTAACTATATATATA
>NW_015509933.1:0-1528 GCF_001515645.1 Sinocyclocheilus grahami
TTTTAGTGGATTTAAAAAAAAAAGTTTTTTGCATATGTTGCATAATCTTATTGGTGATTTCTATTTTCTAAGAAATAAATGGCTCTATCAGTGAGCTCAATTCATTCTAAGCAAATTCCCACTTGGGTTTTTATAAGCTTGATCTGAACCCATTAAGGGACATTAAGAGGAAATCCCAATATGGAGCAATTAAGGTGTTTGTGTACATGCTGACCACAGCACGGCCACGGATTAATGAGCTATCTTTAATAGGTTTTTCTGTTCCGGAATAAAGAGCGGAAGAGAAAATGTTCATATACAGACAGAAAGCGGAGACTGAAAAAAAAATCAAGTAAAATATACAAATTATCAAGAAAATGACATGAACTCAGCATTATGGGTTTGATCCCAGGAGTCATCTTCAGTCCCTGTGTCAGAGTACTACATCTGTTGAGATTTGAACATGACACTCTGCTATCCCATGAGATCATCCGAGCTGAGGATCTAGTTGTAAAATATGGAGGACTGTGAACCAGGAGTTTTTTTTTAAGTGTAAGTGGCTGTAGATACCAAGAAAGTTGTTTCATGTAGTTAAAAAGAAGTTCTTGTTTTGACAACATGGCAGATTTTGCCTTGAGAAAGTGACGATGTTCCTCCGTGGGTCTGATCATCAGTCAAAGTATGTAGTTTGTTTGTAAATGCATTAAAATATTGCATTCATGCATACCTATAGAATGTTTTTCAACAGCGAAGTAAGTTCTTCATCAAATGTCGAACATACTATGAAGGTACAGGAATTCGGACACAGTTTACATCTCTCAGAGCTGGTAGTAAGTCTCTTTCTGTCTCTCCTCACAGCTTGCGCTAACATATTTTCCACACAGCACGAGACACCAATTACACTTTGCCAACTGTTCATTTCTCAGAGGAAATGGTGAAAAATATCAGGGTGAAACTGGGCTATCAGGTCCAGTGAGAAAAAGAAAGATCTCTCTTCACTATAATCCCAGTATACGTGTTAATCTCGTGTACAGAACAGCACTCAGTATATAAAAACACACACATTCACCTCTTCTATTCACATTTTAGATGCTGACTTTGGGGGAGAATCTATAGAATTCTGTAGAATGTAGAGTATTTCATTTAGGACTGTCAAGTAAAGTTTTTAATTTAATTAAATAAATTTAAATAATTGCCATGTTATGTGATTATGATTTTTTTTTATTATGACTTATGTAATTATTTAATCATGAAGGGTGGCATTTGAATATAATATATATCATTGTGAGATATTATTTCAATATATATACTACTGGAATAAAGTTTGAAAGAATTACATCAATTATATTAATGTTTTTGAAAGTCCCATTTATAAAAGATTATTTATTAGTAATATTGAAAAATAGTATTACAACTTAGAATAGCAGTTTTCTATCTGAATATATTTAAAAATTTAAATTATTTCTGTGATGCAAAGCTGAATTTTCAGCACCACTACTCCAGGCTTCAGTGCCACATGATCCTTCAGAAATCATAATAATATGCTGAT
>NW_015509933.1:5087-7587 GCF_001515645.1 Sinocyclocheilus grahami
GTGTGTGTGTGTGTGTGTGTGTGTGTGTGCGTGTGTGTGTGTATGAATATACATGAAGGGGAAAAAAAATCTCCCTTTGTGTTCCACAGAAGAAAGCAAATCATACAGGTTTGGAACAGCATGAAGGCGAGTTTATTTTTGGGTGAACTGTCCCTTTAAAGTTTGATTTATTTGACTCATGGAGTTTTGCTGTATAGTATAGGTGTGCTGGAGACTGCTGAACTGATTCTGTGATTTTTGGGGTGATCTTAGCAGACGGCTTTTAAATCCATCCCACTATTCTGTTAAAATATGACATAAAACATAGCATATATGGCACAACTTTGTTTGATTTAATTGAATCTATACAATTAATTAAACGATTATTTGATTACTTAGAACAAATGTGCATGTGTATTCTTAGACTCGTGTCTACATACATGCATGCATGACTGTGGATGTGCTGGTATGCCTGTGTGCAAGTTAATATGATGCAGACAGTCTCACTGATTAGACTCGAATTTTGACTATCACTCCACATGTTAACGAAGCAGCCCAGTTCATCTAATGAATCATTAACTTCTCTCCCTCTATCATGTTGTTTCCAACATAAATGAATAAGAAGGCTTTTCAATTTACCGATCAAAGAGAAAAAAAGAAAACCTAATTTAATAAGCATAATACTTACTACATACTGCTCATTATATACTGTATATTGCCTATTTTATTTAAAACAGTACAGACGCCCTAAAAGACAATGCATTGTTACTATTTTCATTTTTAATTTTTTATAGTTTTCTCTAGGATTTCTAAGTGCAATATGCAGTATACATACACTACTGGTCAAAAATTTAGAATAATTATGTTTCTGAAAGAATTTTACACACGAATATTAAGAAATGTTTCTTCAACAGCAAATCAGCATATTAGAATGATTATTCATGTGACACTGAAGACCGGAGTAGTGATGCTGAAAATTCAGCTTTGTCATCACAGGAATAAAATACATTTAAAAAAAAAAGTAATTTTTTAAAATTGCAATAATATTTCACAATATTACTGCTTTACTGTATTTTTTGATCAAATAAATACAGCCTTGGTGAACGTCTTTTAATTAATTAACATTTTTGACCAGTATTGTATATGGATGAATTTTTTTTTTTTTAACAGCTCACAATTTCATTGTCATGCAACACGAGGGACAGGGAATGTCTATGTGTGCTTATTTAATGATATTTTAAAGATGCTGATCTAATACTTTAAGAAATAATGAGTGATTAGAAAATGAGAAAAATAAGTCACGATCTGAAGAAAGCAAGACAGAAACCAGATAATGCATCCTCAATATTTTGCATGGTTACGTAAGCAAAAGACATTGTTATCTCAGGGTTTGGCTAAAATATGATTATTTCATTGTGGGATACAGTATCCAGTTGTACAGTATACAGCACATTTTTAAATATGGTAGGCCATTCAGGGTCGTTGTTGAAAATTTGCATACTATGCATATTAATTTCTCACTCTCATTCTCTGTGTTAATGTGACGCTCCGTGTGTGTGTGTGTGTATGTGTGTGTGTGTGTGTGTGTGTGTGTGTGACAGAGAGACAGAGAGACAGGCTATCAGTAGCATGATGGAGTGATCAAAATGTCTGACTTCCCCAGGAACTCAGCCTAGTGTGAAATTGACTTTGTACCTTCATCCTCCATCACGCACACACACACCTTGTTAACCTGCCACTTTAATGGTTCTGTATATTGTTCTCTCTCTGACAATATTATCAATTCAGAATGATAAATACATATTTATATGCATTTATATACACAAATATGAGTTCATGCATGTGTATTTCAGTCCAATTTCCAGCTGTAGTTGAAATAAGAGCAAACTTGAGCTGCAGTTTTGCATTTAGGCTTAAAGTTATTTTATTTATTTAGACTTAAATTTAAGGTGTATTTGAATTGCATATAAAATTCCCATCCATTTGTATCGTGCATGTATGTTTGTCAGTCATACTGTAAATGAGACAGGTAAGATTTATTTAATAGTACTAATAAACTATATGCGTTTTAAACACAACAACCAGGTTTATATATTTAATATCAGTTAATACAATTTGTTTTCATTTGAGCTAATTGAACATCGCTTGTTCCACAGTTAGCCATATTTTAAAGATATCCATTCTTTTTAACCGAATAAATGTATTTGTTTTCACAATGAAGAGATTTATGCTGATTCTAAATCATTGAAATATTTTTTTTTTTAAAATACGATTATTTAAATAAAATCAAATAGAGGCAAATGAATGCCATGATATTTTTTTAGTTCAGAAATCTTGCTTGTTTCTTACCCATTTCATTTATGTTTTAGTGACAAATATGTGTAACATTATGCTTTTTAGTTTGTTAATGCTAAAACTGTGTGATCCTAATTTTAAACGCAAATCAAATGCATAAATCTCAAAATTAGGCCTAAATATTTTGTGAGTGTCTGTATTTAGGTTGGTTCTGTAAGGGTTGAGC
>NW_015509933.1:11943-13526 GCF_001515645.1 Sinocyclocheilus grahami
ACACCTAGTTGTCTAATGGTTAGACGGAGACCTGGAGATGCCTACTAGATCAGTGATGATCTGGGGGGTGACCCAGCAAGGCTGGAATAGGGCACATTCGTCTTTGTGAGGGTGCATGAATCAAGCCACGTACAAGGTTGTCCTGGACATGCTTCTTTCTGCTCTGACAATGTTCCTCAACTCTGAGGATTGTTTTTTCCAGCAGGACAATTATCCATGCCACACAGCCAGGTCAATCAAACTGTGGATGGAGGACCACCAGATCAAGAGACCCTGTCTTGGCCAGCCCAATCTCCAGATCTGATCCCAACTGAAAACCTCTGGAATGTGATCAAGAGGAAGATGGATGGTCACAAGTCATCAAACAAAACTGAGCTGCTTGAATTTTTGCTCAAGGACTGGCATAAAGACACCCAACAGCAATGAGAAAGACGTGGAGAGCACGTCCTGCCCCCTTGTTTCCCACTACCACGCCACCTTGTTTAGTCCTAGTCTAGTCCTCGTTAACTTGATTGTGTCTACCTGTTCCTCATGTGTTCTGCTCCTTTATAGTGTGCCTCTTTCCTCATATCTTTGCTGGTTTGTTGCATTAGTTCATTGTGTGTAAGACAATTCCTTGTCAGACTACTTGTCATATTAGTAGTGTTAGCTTTTACTCGCCTAGTCAGTCTAGCTTTGCATTTAGTGCTCTTGAAGGTTATTAGGGTGTCTTTGCTTTTGTTATTTTGCTCTAGTTTTCTCAAGCTTCTAGTTTGGTTTCTTTCTTTTGATTTTGTCTTTGCCCAGTTTTTATTCTAGTTATTGATTCCTAGAATTTGCCTTTTGGTTATTTTGTTTTATTTGCTCTCTGCACTTTCTTCATTGTAGTCAGTGTGTTATTTTGCTGCTGCTTGTTCTCTCTTGTGGTCTTGTCGTGTTATATTTTGTGTTTGTTCCTGTTCTGTGTCCTGAATCCCTCCTGGCTGCTGTTCAAGACCTGGCTTTCTGACTGGACTGGTATCACTACAGCTCCAAGTATCAAGCCCTGGTTTCTCAAGCTGCTGCCTGCTATCCAGTGTTCTCATTTACTGGGGCTGCTCTATCTCCTTTGCTCTCCAGAAAGACTTTGTTCAGGTCTGACCAAGGACCAGCAGACTGCCCTTTCCTACTGTTTGGACTCTCACATCATCCCATTCGTTCCTTGTCTTGTCAATAAATCTCACTCCCTTGATCATTCTGCATCTGGGTCTCTCTCGTAAACTGCTGTGACACAACCGTGACAGCATGTCAGAACTAATTTGTGTCTCAATTTAGAATTGTCAAATTTTTTTCTTTTTTTTTCTGTTTTTATATTGTAATTGACTCAGTATCTCATAATTTTTACTTTTAATGTCATAATTATGATTTTTTTTTTTCATGTCATAATTTAGACTTATGTCAGTTTTGATTTTCTGATTATGACTTCTGAAATAAAAGTCAGAATTCTGACATAATTCTGACAATTGTCACGCCCCTGGATTGGTTTTACTGTGTTTTTCCTCCCCATGTGTTCCGTGTCACTGTTAATTAGTCATTCCATGCACCTGTGTTCCCTTGATTGCCCT
>NW_015509934.1:0-261 GCF_001515645.1 Sinocyclocheilus grahami
CTTAATAAATGTTTGTGTTCTTCACTTGTTTAAATAATTATAGCAATGACAGGCTAACGCTAAATGGCAGCCAATATAATATGACATTTCCGCATGTCATGATGTCAAAAAAGTGATACAAATAATGTTGGGAAACACTGGAAACATGTAGGCACTGAGATTTACTGGAATTTGTCTTCCTGCCCTACAACTAAATGGCATTAGGAAGGATTTGAGAAAGCAAATGAGTCAGTTTTGGTATGCAGAACCTTTTAAAACTCT
>NW_015509934.1:1927-5027 GCF_001515645.1 Sinocyclocheilus grahami
AAAAAGAAAATAACAAGCTCCACATAAGCAACCACATTAATATGCAATCCAGACAAAAGAATGCAAGCTCGATTTATTACCTCGCAGTTTTAATTCAACGACTCGCAGGAATTTGCACAAAACATGCAAATGAAAAGGATTTGGCTCGGTGTGAGCGCTCTCGTTTTGGACACATTGCAGTCGCAACTTAATTTCCTGAGGGTGCAAAAAAAGACATTGTAATTCCTGAGTTGTCACGAGCACTCGAGAGTCTAAATAGGGCACTTTGCATATTACTGTATGTGCTCTTTTTTAATTTAATTATATATGCAAACTCACAGTGCCTCATGACAAGTTCAAGCGTTTCATAAACACAATGGAGCCCAATTACAAAGTGGGGTGAGGTGCAGCTGGGGTCCGAGAGCGGTGACCCTATGTGTTCGGTGGTGTGGAAGAAATTCCCTCAATGCTACCCAAAAGAGTTGAGGTCTGCCACTTTGTGTCTGTAAAATATTTCTTACATTTAGTATGATCTATGATTGCTTTTAATAAAAAAAAATCATTACATTTATGCATGATTAATGCTGGAGAAATGCTAACTTTATTCCCGAACGCCCAAAGTGCCTAAAGTGTATATGCAACGTTTATTAAGTACACTTTTCTTGACCCATCCACACCCTAGCCACAATGAAAGCATGCAAACTACATTTGCAATTAAATTAAATATAAGGAAATGTAAGCCCACATATGTATAAATCTTCAATTGCTCTCAAATATTATTCTTGATCTTGTTTGCCTCGCAGTCAGTCATATGACGCACAAACCCAATGCCTTTTGGTAAACGTTGTTTGAGAGTAATGGCTTATGAGAAAAAAATATAATTGAACAAGTTAAATTCCCTCTCACAAAGTAATCGTGCAACTTCGGAAGACAAGAATGAAGTATAGCTCAGGAGTGATATGGAATACTTGTATGGTGATTTTGGGTTTGGCATTTAAATTAATCTACCTTCATTGTATGAAAAAGTTACTACAGTATAAGGACATTTTGCCTAAAATCTCCATTTATAAAGGTTTTTTTTTTTATTATTATTCATTTTGAAACTCTATCTGGGGTATTTGTAACAGATTTTGAAATGCTCACGACATATGTGACAACCTTGTCTTGGCTTAACTTCACAGCAATTTGCTGCCACCTGGCATTTTTGCCTCTGATTTTGCAGCATTTCCCGACTTTTTGACATGCTCACCACTTGCTCTGCTCAGCTACCTTAGAGAATAATGGACACTGCTGCTCATGCATCACTTTGCACTTTGTCAATAGGGTAAGATAACAGAAATTAGAGAAATCTCCTTATCAGTTCTACAAGAAAGAGCATGACATGATTAAATACTTTCAGAGCTGAAGAACATATGATGGGCTCTGTGAGACAAATGATGATAGTAGGATGGGTCACATGCCAACTGTTATAAAATAAGCGCTGTCAAACTAGTTGCCTCTATGTCCAGTTACCAGGATCTCGTCTGCATGTGTTTCCAATCAAACCTTCTAAAGGAGATCATCATTGTACATTTACCACATTTAAATGTGAAGACTTCACACCATTCAGTATCTCAAATACAGCAATAAGTATGTGCCATGGTAATTACACTAAATCTTCCTTTTCTGTTAGAGACTGTCCGTACGGATGGCCCTTTCGGCGCTGATCTGCTTAGTTATTCACTAAGATGTGCGGAAGACAGCTCTTTTGAAGTAGCTCAAAATAGCTATTTTTTATTATTTATCTTTTTAATAAACAACTATCATAAGGAATGACAACTTCAGAACAGTATTTATCTGGCACAAAAAAGCCAACAAGAATCAGTGAATAATTATAATTTTTTTCAACCGTTTCAACAAATCGATACACATTTCCCAAATCTACAGAAACGGGGAAAAAACAGTGCCTCCTGTAGCAAACCAAACATGGTTATCATTTCAGCTCGCTTGGCTGCAAATCTGTGTGTGCAATAGCATTTCTGTTTTGTCACGCTTGTTGAATAGCGTAGCTTGTTACTGGGAAATGTACACATTGCTACCGTCATGCTACTGAAAAAAACAGCTTAAACTGTTTTGCTGGTCACCTAGCTGGGGCAAGCTGCTGTTTAGCTAGTCGACCAGCTGGATTTGACAGCTGAAAAGTCACTAAAACCCTTCTAAAACCAGCCCCACCATCTAACTAGCTTAGCGTCCCCACATTTAGTAAGTTGCATTATGCATGAAACACATCTTCTAAAACAATCATGCCAAGTAAGTACTTGAACTCTTTGTGTCAGGCAAGTGCATGCCAGTATGAGCGTTTGTTGCACTGGTGGCGTGTGTAGAGGTTTTTGGGTGTTAAAGTGTGTTGTGCTGGTCTCTCTGCATGTGAAGACAGGTTAAGCACTTTCAAGGGCTCAGGGCATAAAGGGGGTTGGACAGGTTAATGAGAAAAGTTCAACAAAAGTCCAACCTCAAAGATGGGATCATCAGCGAGCACACAAAAGGACCGAGAAATCACAAAGAGCACGGAGAGGTAGGAAGTTCAACAGTTCAGTCCTCTTAGCTTGGCATGCCACCTTCATTTTGAACTTCCAGCATCTTCACATGGGCCCCATTTACCTCGTTTTAATCAGCCTAAGTGGGGAATCATCTTTAGGGAATACTTAATGAGCTACTTCAAAAGAGCTGTCTTCCGCACATCTTACTTAGTGAATAACTCAAGCAGATCAGCGCCGAAAGGGCCATCCTTACGGACAGTCTCTAACAGCACGGAACGTGAGACAATGTCGGTTATCAAAGCCGGGGAACGAGTGTGAAATCAATTGGCTCACCTGTGACCTCCTTCTCCTTAGGGCTATTGTCCCTCTTGGGGCAACCGAGAGTGGCTGCACTGCAGGGTAAATCCCTTTTATGGCACAGAATAATGAGATCGCAGTGAATCTTTACGTCGCTCTCCCTTCTTCGCCATGTCGTTTCCCTGACAAGCTGATCGAATCACGGCCTTTTTTCCCCCTCCCTCCCTCCTCCTCTCCCTGGAGATGTTTACCCAAGATGTGTTTCATGCATATATTTGACTCACCACAGAGGGAGATAAATACAT
>NW_015509934.1:6326-7087 GCF_001515645.1 Sinocyclocheilus grahami
TGGATCATCAGTAAGTGCATAAAAGGACAGAGAACACTGCATTTTTAATTTATGGCAAAAATGTGATGGTTGATGATATTTGTACCGCCCTTTCTCTACGGTGACTGGATGGGACAAAATGTGACATCGATAAGCATTTTACCCAAAGTTGAAAAAAAACATCTGGCATGCAATGCTTAGCCTGAAATAAACACTCAATGCCTCGTGACGCCACTGGCGTTTTGCAAATATGTGGTGTTCCTATTGAAAGCAATGGAAAAAATACGCTAACCTTAGGGAAAAAAACCCACTTTGGTGGGGTCTTTTGATATACAGTTAATCTACAACATTTACAGAAGCTTGGTATCTTTCAATATCAAAATGTTTAAGATAGTACAAAAATTATGGATTTGTATGCAAAGAATTCGTATGGACTTGGATGCAAAATGTGTACCAAGTATATTCAAGTTTAATGTATTTGATGCCTTGTTCTTCAGTTCAGCAAACCGATTCACAATTGCTACAAAGATTAACTAGTTTAGCTTTATGGTCACAGTGTGCCCGCGGGACTTGCAGGTGCATCACAAGCTAGTGGAGGAATTTGCATTGAGATGAATAGGACTGCTAACGGATAGCTTTTTCCAGGTTTTGTTGATCTCCCTGGTTGCATCACCCCAAAAAGCTGCCAAGAAAAAACTTCACTTCCTGTTTGACTTGATATGTCTTTGGTAGTGGTTTTTTTTTTGTGGGGAAGACGTGGCCTGATGGTTAGAGATTTGGAC
>NW_015509934.1:8508-9232 GCF_001515645.1 Sinocyclocheilus grahami
CAATTTAATGGACTGAAGCTATAGCATAGTATATCAAACACTTTATCTCAAAATATCATGTAAATATGCTTCCTTACTACAGTACATGACCCCTTTAAAAATGCTAAATGGAATAATCAGTCTTGGATGGATTAATCAGCTGAATTAGTGCAGCAAGAATTAAATGATGAAGCATTGGGTATTAATGCAGTTTAATGAATATACCATGTGACTAATTAACACTCGGTTTCGGCACAGGAAACTGTTGGCGGTGGTTGACAATGACACTTTCCTGATTATCGTCATCAGCGCAGTCAACTGGGGTACCATCTGCTCAACCGTGTTGAATTACATTACAGCTTCATAAAGGAATTACACTACCGCTGCATTTCCAGCTTTCCTTTGCCTTAACGTTTAGCCTGACTCACAACGGTTATGTAATCATGAGCCAATTACAGGTATAAACAAGACTTTTCCGTTTCACTGGAGATATGAGGTCATGTCAGAGTGTGAGAGAAATTAAATATAATCAGCTCATTATCTCAACAAATTAGGAGCTTTTAAAGGTGTAAAACCCATCTGCTGTGGTTTCTAGCCAAGCCTGACTTATTTCATAACTCCTTTTACAGTATGTAGCTCCTTACAGCAACTTGAATTAAACAGGTCAGATTAGTTTTGCTTAGGAAGTAAGAAAAACACCTTATATTTGCTGTAAATCAGGGTACTTTCAGTATTAGAATTAAAA
>NW_015509934.1:12940-13525 GCF_001515645.1 Sinocyclocheilus grahami
TGGAAACATTTTCATTTTGAAGTGACACCTGATACAGGAAAAAAAAGAAGCAATAAATACTAGCCAACAACAGCACAAAGGCTCTGTAAGTTACGTCAGTGTTTTGTTCCGTACCAATGCTGTTTGAAATTTAGAACAGAAGCTCAAAGTCAGCAGTGCCTCAGGCCGAACCCACACTTCCTACTGCAGAAGTCGCTGTGACTTTGCACCTAAATTGAAATAGGAGATGATGTTAGGCCAATACCATCATCTATGATGTCACGACTGGAGGAGGCAACCAGCTGCCAGTGACAACACAGCATTATTGTAAAACTTTAGCATTACCACAATCTTGTAGCTTGGAGGCTGGTAATAAATACTCTAGCTAATGGCCCACGAGACATCCTCAGACTCTCACACAGTTTTAATTTACTTTCCACCTCATTTAGAGTACAAACAATAATAATAATATTCAAACTAACTTCTCCAGTACTTTGTTGACATCATTGTTAGGCAATTCAGTGTAGAGTTAAACAACACATACTTGAAATAAGCTGTTCCTGAGCAAAAAGCCAAACATCGGAAAATATCTCAGGATTTAATTTA
>NW_015509935.1:0-463 GCF_001515645.1 Sinocyclocheilus grahami
TTTTCACTCTGGAAGTCCCTTGAGGAAACCTCATAAATGCAGGAGTATTATAGCCAAAGCTCCATGAACATTTCTTCCACTGTAAAATTCCACCTAGCAGGACCGATTCCATTGTCTCTCTTTCGTTTCGGCTTGTACGAAGGCGCTTCTGTGCTCCCATTGGCCAGTGTCACAGATGTGATGGAACCCGTCGTGGATGACGGAAAAAAAAAAGAAACATTCTAGTCTTTCTGTGGTGACGTCGTGAAGCGTCACAGACGTGGCATCTGCTGTCGTCCACTATGACACACTACATGAGATGAAACGATTGAATCTTGCGTCCCGACGCCCATTGTCATTTATGAATCCCCATGACACCCTACACCAAGCAGATCGTGCCAAAATGGGGCTCAAATCGTGTAGTCTGAACGGGGCTTTACTTGCCATTTCTTTGTCAAGTCAAGTCAAGTCACCATTATTTGTA
>NW_015509935.1:995-2830 GCF_001515645.1 Sinocyclocheilus grahami
ATTTTTGACTCTTAAAAGCTCAGTCTCCATTTACTGTAATGGAAAAAGAAACCAAATACACTACAAAAAGATTTTTCATTAAAGATTATCGGATAATGTTTTACAAGAAAATACTATTTCAGTTGTTCCACATGTGTTTCTTGCGGTTTCTTTGTAATTGTCAAATTGAATAATAATTTCTGAGTGAAATTTGATTCTGTACTACCTTTTTCCATTATTGTAGTGTAAGAAGAAACCAACTACATTGTTAAAAAAACTGTAAAATAAGCTTATTTTTTATAAGAAAATATTTCAGCTTTCCTACTTCAAAATTTCACATTTAATTTGATGCGTTACATGCCATTTCTTTATAATTGTTTGTCACATTTACTAGCAGTAACTGGGAAAAAAATGCTTCTACACCATTTTTTTTTCATCAGTGTACATAATTCAAAATATTTATTTTCTTTTCCACAGAAGGAGGAAAGTCACATGGGTTTGGAACAACACGAGGGGAGAGTAAATGAATTAGCATTTTAGGATGATCTATTTCTTTAATTCCCAGAGATTTCGACAGATGGGTTAGGATAAAATTGTTTCTTTTTGCTGAGATACACAGGAAGCTGTGCCCTTGAGGAGCCATTATTCTCCTCTCACTGCTTTGGCTGCAGGAAAATGAAAAATACAAGGTAAAAAAAAGGGGACTGGACTGACCAGCTGCCCTCAGCCACTGAGCTCCAGCACCTTGACACACATAATCACCTGGCCTGGCATGTCTCTTGCTCGCGGGACGCTGCTGGGAAAGGCTGCTTGGAGCTCACGGACTGAGAGAAAGAGAGAGAGAGACCTGCCCTTGTGTGAATGTACCAAGAGCTTTGTGAACCAACAAAAAAGCTTGGTGTTTGGGATGCTGAGTAATGTGCAATATCATAGCTAGTTTATGCACATAGCCTTTGTTTCCTTCATATTGCGTGTCCTGTGTCACTGCCGCGCTGCTCTATAAATATTCATGCATCATATACAATGAGCTCCCAAAATCTGAGAGTGAAAGTACTTCTTGTACCAAAAAAAAATCACATGAAAATGATACTATTAGCAAAACAGTTAAAGTGAAAAGCTGAATTAAATGTAATTAATTAACTAGTGTCTTAGAATTTGCTTCGCCTGACATGAGCTAAGCCTGTTGATATTATTTTCCAGCATGATTGAGATATTGTTCTTTAGTACACGCAAAAAATGGTTTTCTTTCTCAGTGTTTTTGTCTTGTTTTCCAATACAAAAACATTCTTAAATCAAGACAAAATCACTTGAGAAGCAAAATGACTCAATTATGTAAAATTGCTCAATTATGTAAAATTGCTCAAAATTAAATGACTTTAGGCTTAAAAAATAATTTTAAAATTTGCCAATGGGGTCGGAAAACAAACTTGTTTTCTCTTGTAAATTAAGTTGATTTTTCTGACCCCAATATCAGATTTCTTTTTCTTGTTTTAAGCATAAATTGAGTACATTATTCAGAAAACAAGACTTAATATCTTAAGTAATTTTGCTTCTCAAGTAAGTGTATCTTGATTTAACCCTCTGATGCTGTTTGCATGGCAGTCAAAAAGGACTGGATTTATTTTTTTATTTCAATGAAATTAATGTATGATTTTTTAGTTTCATGTTTTTTTATTTAATATTGAATATTTTTAGGGGGTTTTATGGTAGCGTTATGATCCATTTATTACCTATTAACCACTTTTTGAGCACAGACCTGAGAATGACATTTCAGCTTAAACTATTGAAAATTTTTGGAGCACAGTTTGGTCTTTTTAAAGAAGACACTTGGTAGATTATTGCTGACGTGAAAAAAA